>NW_020454092.1:12762466-12776268 GCF_003342845.1 Nothoprocta perdicaria | reverse complement strand
ATCACTGCACTGCACCATCACTGCACTGCCTCCATCACTGCACCCCCCCCATCACTGCACTGTACCCCCCCACCACCACTGCACAGGCACTGCCTCCATCACTGCACGCCCATCACTGCACTGTGCCATCACTGCACCCCCCATCACTGCACACTCCCCCCAATCACTGCACTACCCTCGTCACTGCACACACACACCCCTCACTGCACGGGCATTGCACCCATCACTGCACCCTCCCCATCACTGCACCCTCCCCATCACTGCACCCTCCCCCCCCCAATCACTGCACTGCACTGCCCCGCCGGGCCCTGCACTGCCCCACCTCACCGTGCTGTGCTCTCCGAGCCCTACACTGCACCCTGCTCCTCCTACACTGCACCCTGCTCCTCCATCGCTGCATCTCACTGCTGCCGTCCCTGCACCACACCCCCTCCGTCACTGCCCTGCCCCTCTCCAAGCACTGCACACGCACCCCCAGTCACTGCACCACACCACCCCTCCATGCACTGCACTGCCCTCCCAAGCAGTTTGCTGCACTGTCCCAACAATCCCTGCACTGCACCACCCCGCTCAAACCACTGCACRCCTAGTCACCGCGCTGCCCGCACCGATCCCTGGGCGACACTGCACACACCTCCCCACTCACTGCACACACTGCGCCCCCCACACACCACTAGCTCTTTGCACCACGTCCAGGCACAGGGCTGCAGAGCTCCTCCTGTCTAACACTGCACCTCYGTCCCCGCACTGCTCCTGCCCGCAGCGGTGTCAGTAATTGCATCTCCCTCTCCAACCTCCGCACTGCRGTGACAGCCCTGCCGCCCCGCGTGGCACTGGACCCACTGCCYGGGCTTCTAAGCACCAAACTGCTGCAGGAAACATCCCTCCCTCCGTGGCAGCCGCTTCACACCTGATAGCACCGGCTATCAGCAACGTCCGCCGAGGGCACCAGCAGACGCACAGAAAATGAGCTAAAGTAGGCAGAACCTGGCTGGAAAATCCCGCCACCCTCCAGATGTTCCTCGAGCGCCGGGTCTGCTCTGACACATCCCCTGCCATGTGCCCGGCCAGACCGCGGCTCCAACGCCTTCCTCACGTGAAACCAYCGGATGCTCCTTGCTGCACTCGGCTGCCCAGGACACCGCTCGGCAGGTCCCCTCCTTGCGTCAGCCCGGAACACCGTGTCTGGCTCTCAYGCATTTCCCAAGAAAGCAGCTAGATTTGATTGAAGGCATGAGCTGGAGCTCCCCATCCCTGGCTCAGGAGCAAATTCTCCTGCTGGGGATTTTTTCCCCCACCCTCAAGCTCTTCTTTTGGCACCTCTGCTCTGCACAACCTCCCTGATTTTCCCACAGCTCTTTGAAGCCACAGTACCCCACAGCAAGCCTCACCAGTGCTGTAACACACGGGTAACATCTGCCTTTTCCTCCTCTCTGTCTCCAAGAGCTGCTCTGGCCCTATCTGCCAGGGGCAGGAGTTTGCACAGGCAGCCCGAGCCTCCTGCTCCGGGCACCTTTCCGAGGGTCCATGTGGCCCTTTGGAGCCAGACGCCGAGCCGGCAGCTCTCGGCAGGCGGGTGGCCTGGCTCTAATGGGCCACCACACTGTGAAAGGAGGTGAAGAACACGGGCAACACCTGCCACTTTCTGCTCCTATTTGGATGTGAAATTGGGGGAAAATGGCACAATTACACAGAGCATTTTTACCTACCCGCCCCCGCAGTTAGAGTTGGGAAGCTACTGCACTGCTTAGCGTGCTGCATGCTGTGAAAACCCACTGGTAGAAACAATACCCTGGGTGGAGGATCCGTGTTTAATCCTGCTTCCTAAAGAAGACAGCTCAAATATTCCTTGTGTGTTTACCCTTCAGAAGGTTTATTCTTTCCCCAGCCACCACTACAGCCAACGGTGCTTGGGCGCTGCCAATGAAACCAGAGCTCCTTCCCGGGCCGTGCACCATGTACCATCCCGGGTCATGCACCTTCCCGGGCTGTGCACCGTCCCAAGCCGTGCACCTTCCCGGGCCGTGCACCATGCACCCTCACCCGCTGTGGCCAGCCTGCCGCTGCGCTGACCACCCTGCCCGTGTGCAAACGCGGAGCGGGTCCCGCTGTCGCGCACGGGAAGGCACGTGCAGCAAAGCAGCACCAGGCAGAGCCGCCTTTCCAAGACCCTTCCTGAACAGAAACCGGATTTTCCGAGACCATTAAAGCTTTTCCAAGGCCTGGGTGCATCCTGCTTCGACAGGACCTGCAGGAGGGATCCTGTCTCGCGCAGCGCTGCCGCTGGAGCGGGGCGTTCGCACCGCAGGAGGGGAGGCCACGGCTCCCGAAACTGGGCATGTCCAAGCCACGGGCGGGATAATTTACCTCCTAGATTTTGCTGCTACAGCTGTGGTTCCCTCTGAACCACTACTGTCATCTCYTAGCAAAACCTGGGCCGGAGTGTGGCCAGCATGAGCCTTAGCTCCAAATGAGCCAAAATAATACAGGAAGAAGCTGCAGAGACACCCGGGCTTAGGTTGCAGTTTTGACAGGGAGAAGCTGCAAGAGCAGCGCGTGGCACCCCAGGTGTGGCTTGGTGGCCCACGTGTGCTTTAAGAAACCTCATCCTTTTTGCACAAAACTTGCTGTCTGGTGAACAAAAGCAGCAGCRTCTGTAAAGCACACATGGGCTTTTCCACAGCGTTCAACAATTACGTCATTTTTTAATTAAAAACYTGTATTATAAAGAATTAATAGATCTCATGCTGGATTAACAGCTAAATTCATTAGCAGCTACGTTTTGAAGAGCTCTGTCGGTGAGCCAAGCTTTAATGGGGAGACGCCAACAAATGGGGACCCGACTGGACCCTGAGAGACGGTTTCTTGGTCCAGTGCCATTCAGTAGTTTTTAAAATCAATTATCTAGATGACAAGACGAAGGTTTAAATTTGTTGATGATGCAAATAGGCAGCGAACAGGCTGCTTGCTGTTACGGAGCGATCCGAACCATCTGATAAAATTATCACAAGCCATGGTGCATTTTAAATAGCCCTGGATGCAAAGGAAGGTACTTGGGAACGAGGAGGACAGTCTGTACCCRGAGACAGGATCTCCCGGAAAGCAGCAGGAGGGAGAGATAAAAAAGGAATTAAGAAAGAAAAAAGGCCAGAAAAAAAAGAGGCAGTCGTCCCCACACGCAGTTGCTGCTGTGGGCGCGCATCCCGGCGCCGTGGCTAGGGGAGGACGTGATGGGAGACGTGCGCGGGGGATTTGCAAGCAGAGGAAAGGTTGTGCTCTCGCCTCTCCCTCTACAGCAACAGCCAAGYCAATTGCATGTCCAGTTTAACCACCCTAAATTCATAGAAACGTGGAAAACCTGAGGAGCAGCAACCTCACCCCAGAAAAGGACCTAGAGGATGGTGCTTCCAAGCCTGGGTGCCTTTTAATTAACTGYATTGGAGCAAGAAAGGTTTTTCCTGCCTTCAGCTGGCCCGCGGCAGCCACGGGGCCACACAGCAGCTGGCTCCTGCGGCCGATACGGCCGGTTCCCGTATCCGGGTCCGGTCTCTCCCGCYGGGCGCCGAGTCCATGGCTGAGAGCCAGGGTCACTCCCGAGCGAGCGGCGCTCCCGCGGCCGCTCTGCCGAGCCCCACTTCGGGTTTCGCAACGTTGCTCATCATCGTTTCAGAYGTAAACGCGGCCCACGTGCCAGTCGTTACTGACAGCCCGGGTAGCAGCACACTCCTTTGCGATAAGTCATTTCACACCTCCTTTCCTGGCCCCGTTTCTTGTATAATTTGGCATAAAACCACAGATTTTGCAGCAGCGTTTATGCAGGTCGCACTGTGTGATGCTCTTTCAGCCTGCTCCGGAGAGCAGCTCACAGGGTGTCTCGGTGGCTGCAAAGCTGGTGGCTGCTCCTGGCTCGGCTCAGGTCACCGGAGCCTTTCCCAAAGCCCCCGTCACGGTGCCGTGGGGCAGAGACGCGGCCCCCAGTGCCTCAGCCGCCCACAGGCTGCGTGGGCTGTAGCAGCACCCGGCACAATCCATGCGGGAATGGGAAGGGGCTGAGCAGCAAAGGCAGCAGAGGCTGRGGCCAGGAGCAGCAGAGCAAGGACAGGGAAGGCACCGGATGCCTCGTGGTCTTGGTCCAGATCCAAGAGGGATCTCCAAAGGGAGATATGGGGCTGGTGGGTTTGGCCCCCCCAGGGCGCCCCTCATGCCCCTTTGAAGCGCAAGGCACGGCAGCCCTGCGAGCCGGAGGAGGCAGGGGCTGGAGCCCGTTGCGGTGCCGCCTGCCGCCGTGTCCCTGTGCTCTGCCGTCAGCGCGAGCGCTCCGGGAACGCTCAGCGCCCAGGCAGCCCGCACGTGCGTCACTGCCACCAGCATCCTCCCCGGCAGGCCACTTCCCGGGAGATGGGGCAGATTGGGAGATGGGGCAGATTGGCACCTCTGCTGGGCGCATCAGCCCGGCCGCGAGGATGAGCTGGCAGCCCGGCAGGGGCGAGCGGCCCAGCCCATGTGTGAGCCCCGTCCTGCCCCTGCTGTGCAGCTCCGGGGCGCTGCCAGGTGCCTGGGGCTTTCCCTCTGCCTTGCCAGCCGCCAGGACACAGCACCAGTGGTGCTGTCACCTCCCGGGGACAACAGGTCACAGCACGTGTGCAGAGAGGGGCAGCCCCCCATGGAGGAGCAGCACAGGCAGGAGCTGCTCCCTGGAGAGCTGTAGGGCTGGCACAAGGCAAAACAGGAATCCCAAGCGGAGCGATTGCAGGGCTACGGCTGCCAGTGACCCTCTTTCCGAGGCTTTGCACCTCCATAGCACCCACAGTGTCCCACGCAGGATTCCCACCGCCCACTCTCTGGTGCTCTCCAGCCACCACCTCAGCCCTTTCTGAGCCAAGGGACCTCGCGGAAGCRGTCCTTGCTTTCCAAGCTGGAGTCCTTGGCACAGTTTGCAGAGCAAGCTGTTTTCAAGGAAACCTCCCTCGCGCCCCTGCCCACGGTGCCTGCCAGCTCGGCGCGAGCAGCGGCCGCAGCGGGGCTGGCAGCACCTCCAGTCTGTCCCTCTCCTCCCGGCTGCCAGCACGGGCACTGCCCACAAGGGCAGTCTTAGATCCGTTTCCCCATAAAGCTTTCAGGAATATCAGCCCCGTGGTAGAGAAGATCTCCTCAGGCTAAAGGGGATCCCTGTTTCTGCAGCAGCACAAATCCATGTCTCGTGTTTCACAGCCTGCACTTYAGCCTCTTAATGCCATTTCTGCTCAGATAGCTGACTCACTTCTCCTTTCCAAGCCAGGAATACCCACCAGCCAGCAAAACCTGAGGGATGTGTTCACTTGATTTCTCAAGAGGGCTGAAACTGCACCAGTCTGGAGAAAGCAGAAGAAAGAGGGCATCACGTATTTCCTACCCTATTCACAGTCTGCTTCTAGTGCTGCCTGGCCAAGCCCAGCTCAGAACAGAACTGTGCACACGCACTCACATAGATATACATCTACGAACATACATCTACATGTGCATACGCACACATGCACATAGGCATGCTGCATTTTCCTGTCTCCCAGCTCTCTGCACAGGTGCAATCAGCACTCCCACCTTTGCACCCTTTTCCCTCATGCTCCAGGGGGAGGCTGTGCCCCGAGCTCCCAGCCAGGCTGTGAGTGTGAGCCTGGGTTCTCCGGCTCCTGCCAAGGCGGCAGCTGCTGGAGCACGGCCGAGAGAGGCACCTCGCGGGCCGGATGTGGAGTGAGGCGGTCAGCTCTTGCCATCGGCACAGGCAGCCCTAAAAATATCCCGGCAGGAGCTGGCGGCGGTTGCGCGACGGTCTCCGCTGTGCAGGAGGAAATTGCTGGTCTCCGGCGGAGCGGTTACACACCAGACAGCCCTGGCAGAGCCAGCTCTGCAGCGCGTGGGCACAGGGAGATGGGCAGCACCAGGGGTGTAGTCTTTTCTGGGGTACACAGGGCGAGGAGAGGGGATTTGGGCTGCGGGAGGCAGTGGTGGTGAATCCCCAGCACTGGGGAAAAGGGCTGCTCAGCGCAGCCGCCAGCGCTGCACACACAGGTGAATCAGCACCGTGAGGCCAAGCCAGAGAGCAGGTCGGCCGAGCGGGGACCAGGAGGGCAGGCACAGCACCGAGGTGGTTGGGAGAAGCTAAAGAGCTGGGAAAGAGGAAACGCCCAAGGAGCTGAGAGCTGCGGAGCACAGGGAGGAGGGCTGGCAACGCCCAGCCGCAGCGGGCAGAGGCATCGGCTTCGCCGCCGTGTCCACGTGTGCACTGAGTCCCCAGGGCAGGACGGTTGCTACTTGCAAAGCCTTGAGCAACCACCTGCTGAGCCCACCCGAGTGGGAGAAGGAGCAGAGAGGCCTGGAAGAAGCACCAGGAGGGCCATGCCAGCCTCACAGGAGCAGCCGGGGCTGCTCCAGGGGAATGGCATCAATCCAGCCCAGCGCAGCAACCTGCTCTCCTACCCCCCTACCCCAGTGTCACCTCGCTGCTCTCCTCCTGGGTTTGCTGAGGCAGAACCAAGCCCCAGTCCCAGGGCTACGGCTGGGGAAGGAGCTGGAGCCACTGGAGCCCCTCACAGGCCGTTCCCAGCCGAGCCGCTGGCTGCCGCCCCCTCGCCCAGCCCTCGCGCCCTGCCTCGGTTGCGGCTCGCGCGCTCACCCGTCCGGCGGGGCCCGCTGAGGAGCGTCGCAGCCTGCCGGTCACGAGCGCAGATGGGCGCCCCGCTCCCCACGCAGTAGGCGCAGCCACYGCTTCCTCTGGCCACAGCTGCTCCCGGAATAGCTGCAGGCTCCATGCGCACGGGGCCGCYGCGCTGGCAGCCCCGGAGGGAGCCCCGGCTCAGGCTCCTGCACCCGGGCCCGGGCAGGCCCCCACGTGAAGCCCGGCTGCAGCACAAGCTCCCCCACAGCTCTGGGGACAGGTCTACGTGTTGACCAGGAGCATGTGGGGCCCAACACACTTCACCTGTCCCAGCCGCTCAGCTATCCAGGATTGGAGCTGTCCTCAGCCCCGTTGTGCCCGGCCTCAGGTCCTTGGGGCTTCCCGCTGCTGCCCTCTCCTCCTCTTTCTAGCACCAGTTAGCCAAACATCCACTCCAGCTGCTCCAGAGTGAAAGCTCACGGAGCACAGGAGGTTACTGTGCTGGCCACAGCTYGCAGCCCCCGTGGGCATGTGTGCCCCTGCTCGCTGGCCTTGGGGGCAAGCCTGGCACACTTTAAAGCACTGGAACTGCAGCGCAGTCRCAGGCTGGATTCTGTGTCACCGCGGATGAGCACGGTGTGCAGCGAGCACCACAAGAGCCGTGTGGACCCTCAGCCGGACACTTCCTGAGCTCCAGCCCCCAGCGCTCCCCCACTGCCCCACGTGCCACCCTGGGACCTATCCCTGCTCCACCACAACCAGGGTAGCCTGGGGCACAGGCRGGCAGAGGGCCACGTGCTGCAGAATCCGGGCTCCCGGCAAAGGCTCTGCCCTGCACCCTGATGCCAAAGACGAGACCCACGTGGGCAAGACGCTGGGCCAGGAGACGCTGGGCCAGGGTAGGAGCAGGGCAGGAAGGACCGGGCTGCACTAGGCCCCTCAGCGCTGCCCGAGGCAGCAGGAGAGGCGCYGCGCGGGGCCGCGGGGAGACGGGAGCGTGTGTGGAGCTGGCCCGTGCAGCGCTGACGTGCCTGGCCGTGTGCCCGTCCCRTCAACGCCGCCTTTCTTTTCCCGCCGCGCAGCCCTTGGCAGCGCCGCGGTTGCGGAGGGAGAGGAGCCAGGGGCTGCTTTCCTGTCCCTTTCCCCTCACCAGGCTCTTCGCAGCACCGAGGGCCTGGTCCACCCAGGAGCAGCGCAGCAGCCTCGTCACACAGGGATCCAAGCGGAGCCTTTGCCTTAAGGCAGGGAGAAGGAGCAAGACTGGCCCCCATCCCATGGCCAGAATGGCTGAGGGGCCGTGCGGGATGCCCTGTGTTACTGCCCTGGATAYAAGGGAAAAAGACATGACTGGAGCATTAACTTCTTTGCTGGGGCCCTGGGGCCCCAGTTGTTAAACGATGCTTGGAAACATCTCCCCAGCAGGAAGCAGGAAAGGCAGAGAGAACTCACCACAGGCTCTTCCCCGTCCGCCAGCACAACCGAGTCCTCCAGGCTCTGCCGGGCYGCACAGGCCGGGGCTGCGGCTCCGCAGCCGCTCAGCGCCGGCCGCGGCAGCTCCGCCGGACAGGCTGCACCGCTGCTGCCAGGCTCCTACTGCAGCGCTTCGACAGGACGATCCTGCATCTCCTGCCCCACAGCAGCAACCCTAGGGCTCCCCGGTACTGCCCGGAGATCTTTTGGGGCTGCTGCTTTCTGCTGCTGAAGGGGCTGAAGTTAATAGTTACCCTGCACACATGACGTTCAGCCAGTCAGCGCCTACCAGCTCTACCCAAGGTGGAGATACTCCTAACCTTATAATGTATATATTTTTAAACCACTTTTGGCAATCAGTGCTGATGACGTCCAAGCACTCTTGTGGGAATGGTTACTAATATAAACTCATAGGTGTGGGGCTGCTGTATTCAGCCAGTGGCATTTCAGTGACAAAGTCCAAGAAGGGAAGCCAAGACTAACACATCTAACTGGCTGCCTCAGGCTTCTCCRACTTCACAAGAACCCTATAAATGCAGCAGGACTATGGTCTCAGTTCATCATACTTCCTCAAGTAGCATGTTTCAGCCTCCAGAGTATTTGCACACATGTCACAGCGCAGATCCGTGTCCTGTTTGGACACGCGACAAGCRGGGAGAAATTGGCTCATTACAAACACAAATTTTTCCTGCTCTGTGGGGAGAACTCCCAGGACACACATTGTGCAGCAACTTACCTAGGACTAACTCTCCCTGCAGCAAAGGTGGAAGAGGCCTACTTAATTTCTCTTGATCCGATGATTGTGTTCAAAGTTCATTAGAACCAGACCCMAAAATTAGGACTCTTCTGCAAAATGATGGCCCAAGGACCTCTTTTCGAGTTCTTTTACTGCTACTTTTTTTCTCTACAAATTAACACATGTACTGCATTGTTTAAATCATTTTCTAGAACCATCCCACACATGTCCTTCTTACTCTAGGTGCTGCCAAAGCAGTTTTGACCTTCAGCATTGTCACATTATTCATGCTGCAGCAAAGAGACTGAGGAGAAATGCTCATATGAATCTGCTGTCAACAAAGGCAGCAATCAGGTGAATGCTTCCCATTCCTCTGCAAACCACTGTGAGGAGGCCAGAGGAACCCTGCAGATACACACCCTTAGCTATCCTCACTGCCGGAACCCACTAACACCATGTTTATCCCACTTGGAAGTGGTGTTCTCCTCACTGACCTGAAGGTGAGATCCAAAGCTGCTCCAAAAGCAATGCAAAGAAAACCACGAGCATTATGAAATAGGTAAAAGGCTTATTTGGGGAATTCGCCAATTGCCCTGGGATGTTTGTGTCAAACCTGAAGCCGTATGGATCTTAAAGGGGGTACACACACATCAAACTTCCTGCCACATCTACAGATTTGTTCAGATATCCTTCCGCCAGACAAAGGTTGCACAAGTCAAAAAAAAAAAAAAAAAAAAAGCTGCCTCTGTCAATATCTGGCACTCTAGTGTCAAGATAAGGGCTAAAGTATTAAAAAAAAAAATCACCAAAAAACCTGAACAGTTTATCCAAGGTCATTCTACTTATCAGGAGTTAAAAACTATGGGCTTAAGTAGATCAATCTCCTTTCAAACTTCCTGCCACATCTACAGATTTGTTCAGATATCCTTCCGCCAGACAAAGGTTGTTGCAAAAAAAAAAAAAAAAAAAAAAAAAGCTGCCTCTGTCAATATCTGGCACTCTAGTGTCAAGATAAGGGCTAAAGTATTAAAAAAAAAAATCACCAAAAAACCTGAACAGTTTATCCAAGGTCATTCTACTTATCAGGAGTTAAAAACTATGGGCTTAAGTAGATCAATCTCCTTTCCCTGACTCCCAGTTCAGCAAGTCTCAACCAGTGCTGTGAAATTCAAGAGTGAACACCGAATAAAGAGCAGAGCTATTTGGTTCCACACACAGGAAGGTTTTCTGATGACTCCTCTCAGCAGCAGCAGGAGCTGAAGGCAACTCAGCTCTTTATGCAGGTGTCTCAGTTCTGCACTTCAGAGAGGAAGGATCAATCTGTGACTCTGCCCTTGTTCTAGTTTAACAACCACAATGGACCACGTCCTTAAATAGCAGAACACCGCTCAGCCTCTCTGAAAGACACCCGACAGCTTACTGGATAAGCATTAAGGAGCATCAGAACAGAAAAAATGCTAATAGAAAACATACAAGCACCATGAAAATTTCCACGTTACCTTGTTTCAGATTTGAAATTAGTCTAGAGATTGTCCATTTTGAAATTAGATTTATTACTTGATCAAACTGAAAACAATATACAGGCTACCAGAGTCTTGTTTTCATCCCATGTTTGCCTTAAAAACAAACAAACAAACAAACAAAAACCCAAAACAAAATAAAAAGCACAACTGCAGATATGTCCAACAACAGGAGCCCAATTAGAAAATGGAAGAGCAGAGATGCATGGAAGCTTTGGAGTAGGGGATCAGTTGGTAGGCCATGCTCCCCAAACAGTGCAGAAATAGTTCAATCCCAGCTCAGAAAAAAACTGGGGAGAGAGAAAAGGAGCAAGAGAATAGGTTCTGCTGCAGAAGGTGCTGCCTCTGATCATCGGAGGGGCTGCTGATGAAGCAAGAGGTCTCCTAGAAGCCCAGCCACAGGCAGAAACAGTACTGCAATCAGGTGCTTTACAAAGAAGATAGTCACCCTTTTAACCTTATAAAAAGTAAGCAGCGGCTTGCCAACCTCATCCTGAATTAAGGGCAAGCCACTATTTGTTTATATTAAAAAACGCTTTTATGGGCCCATCTTGAGCCCATATCTGAATAGCACAGGTAAAAATTTCATGACGAGTGAGGTGAGGAAGTCTGTTGCCTGCAACATCACATGCAATGGATCCAACAAGGGGCCGGCACAGTTCCCACACGGCGCGTGGAGCGTGACCTCCTCATGAGCACATTCAAGAAGCACCTGCCCAGCTGGTATTCCAGCAGCACGTTCCCCTCGCTGGAATGATTCTGTAACACGGATAAATAACACTTCCCAAGACAAACCACTGAGGAAGATTGCTATCAGTCAAGATCTGTAAGCCTTGGTAATTCAAAGCATACGTGTTTTTTGAGATAGCTGCTCTTTAAAGAGCTTTTATTGCTAACTGTTACAACACTTCAAGCCATAAACCCTATGACTTTGAGCAAGTCAAATGCTATAGATCCCAAAGTCAGGGTTTCCAAATTTGTTTTATGGATATAAGCCAAGAGGCAGTTCAATCACTGCTTTGGGATAAAATATGCTCATCTTTAGGCTGTGTGACATGAGAACTGACAAGAAAATTGGGAGGCTCCTTGCCTTTGAGTGCAGGATGGCAGCAGTTTCCAACACAGTGCAGCCAACTGACAAGAGTGTGTCCGGAGTCTACAAAGCACACAGCAAAACAAAGCTCCTATTCCAGAGGGAATGCCAGGTACAGAAACTCTTGGGAGGGGAAAAAAAAAAAAAAAAAAGACAAAACTCAGTACTGTAAAAGGTGGGCAGCAAAAACCCGTTGCAGCTGCAACATTTCAAACTAACGTAGCTGCTTTGCACTAGGTCACCATTCCAGGGCAATGCTGTTAACAACTTTTCTCCCTTGGAGGGAAAACAAGAGATGGTGTAAAGACTGTTTTTCAGTATTATGCAAGGTAGTGTTCAGCCAAAGTGAAGTAAGAGCAAATCCTAAAATATGCTGAAAGAATAGAGGCAAACTTGTGCAGATACTGCAAGCTTTTTTCTTCACATTTGCTAACAGCACATCATTCCAGAGAGGCTTACATACAGACCAAGACATCAAAGTGCAACTCTGTTCTCACTGCCCGGACTGAGCACCTGCAGCAACTAAGCTCTGGCCTRCCCAGATCCTAGTTTTATCACGTCAAGTACTTCATCCATGAGAAAGCAATTTAATACCCTGAGACTAACCAGGCATTTTGGATATGGGAAAACACACAAGGAAAGCTACCTTCTCCTTCCAGAAGCTCCTCAAGCCTTCCGACATACTGACAAACAAGGTATTCTGCCACAAAGCTTGGACAGATCAAGAACTCTATGCAAAACAGCAGTTGTGCAAATCTTTGCTACTCGTATCAGCCTCCTGATCCTATAAAAATGTAGGGATAAGTGAGATTCCTTAAAAAAGTTGTAATTTATTACTTTTCTGATCAAGAGTTGTATCACTACACAGTACTACATTTTATTGCTAATCACAAACTGATGCACCGGGGTTTCAGAATAGTTTGGTTTATAGCATTTCTTATGTAACGAAGAAAAAAGTTACAAATGCGGATTTTGCAGACACGCTGCCATGTCCCTGTACAGCAGGGATGCATTAGGTCTGTTTCGCTTAGAAGATTCTCCTCAAACTGCTTTGGGAGAACACGCAGCTTTATTTTCCTCCAGTAAGAAAATTACTCAGTCATTTCATGCAAAGGAAGGCAGCCAATCTGCTCCACAGCCTAAAATCCCTTTCCTATGGGATGGGAAGGGAACAACATGGTTTTCAGGACTCCTGCTGTGGTCTGATAATGCTTAAACTACCAGGAGCACGTTGGCACATCTTCAGGGTATACCTACCACCCAGCTTAATTCAGCTTCCTATTGCTGGGACAGCAAATTCTCTCCAGCACAACTGAAACGTGCCCTACTTACTCTCCATAAAAACACTGCAGTGTCACCTTTGCCAGAGAGCAACGTGGCAGCACTCCTGCTTCAGCAAGGCGTTACACAGCCCCGATAACACGAACGGTTCCGTGCACCTCTCAGAGGCAAAGCTGTTGAAAGGAAAACCCTGTGGTTGTCTGAAGGGCTGCTACAAAGAGGGGCTGCACTGCTCCCAGTAATGCCACCCTGTTATACCCAACACTGTGGTGCTTGTATCTTGAGCAGGGAGAGTTAGGACTCAGTCCCTTTGGTCATTATTGCCTTTGTAGGGGGGGAACTCAAAAGAAACCCTTCAGGAGCTGAAAGGATATTCTTGTTAGGAAGCTGCASTGCGCAGGGCTCCAGACAGATTCTGTGGTACCGAGGCACATACTGTTACAGTTAAACTTGTAAGTCAAAGCAAGTATCAGAACAAAAATATCAGGGAGGGTTAAATAGTTTGTCCAATASGATTTGATTTCACATTTCACCTGTTCACATCAACACCTCCCATCTGCTTGGRCCTGAACAGCCCAGATCTCAACCCTCAGAAAGGAGGTGCTGAGAAACAAGAGGCTAAAGCTGCTTGAGACAAAAAGATGGATATAAATATAAAAAGAGGTTCAATGTCAAGCACCAGTAATACTGCCTGCTCAAGCCCAGGTGCAGCCACCAGGGAGACTCCCCAATCAGGAACATTATTCAGTTAAAACAACACATTTTGTCCTATTCTGCAGCTGCCAAGATTCCTGGCTACAACTCCCAGAAGAGTTTGCCACCTGTCAAAATAGTCTCTAATAAAAAAAAAAAATAAAAATAAAAAATAAAAATAAAAAAAAAAAAGCAAGACTGCTTGACGAGATGAAAGCAGCACCTCCAAGCTGGCTTATTCATTAAGGACCCAACTTCAGACCAGGAGCCTGCAGGCATCAGCTTCAGCAAATGGAATCCATTCCGCTATCCAATGGCTGGCTTTCAGCTACTGCAGAGCATCAGCTTTTTAGCTTCCTTAAAAAAAAAAAAAAAAAA
>NW_020454092.1:12741906-12762441 GCF_003342845.1 Nothoprocta perdicaria | reverse complement strand
AAAAAGAAAAAAAGAAATAAAAAACACCCTGGATTTGAAGCATCCAAATGTGGCCTGTTGTACTGGAGCGTCTAAGTCCTTGAGGATGTGGGCATCTTCTTCCTCTGCCACGGGCAGCGCTTACTCCATGATGGCCCGGTACAGCGCAGGCTCGATGTAGTCTTCCCGGTAGCGGGAATTGATCACTCTCTGCCTCTTCCTCTCCTGCCTGACCTCCTTCTCCGCAAAGATCTCTGTGAAGCGCATGTCTGAAGCTATTGACTAYGATGAAAAGCACAATTAGTTACCAGGGTGTAAATCAAATCCCTGCTCCCACCCGCTCACACTGCTGGACAAAAAGGACAAGTTTGAGGTGCTTGGACACATGCAGCCTTTTCACAAACTGGCCTTTTGGGTTTCTSTGCCCCACAGGAAGAGAAATGTCTTGAAAAACTTTTAGAGGTCTGTGCACAAATTTCAGTGAACTGTAATCAGAGACCTCAAGGATCACAGGTTTCAATCTTAGCTACTTAGACTAAACTAATAGAAGTTTTCAGTTATTTTCTTCACACTTATTCATTTATTCAGGAATAAATGCACTGACCTGTTTGAACACTCAGGAAGTCTAGTGCATTCTAGGTCTTACAGAGCAGACAGGTTTACCTCCAGACACAGGAGTCCACTGTGTTACACTGAAACCTGCAATAGCCTGTGTGGCTGCCAATAGGTTTTGTATTGCAATGTACAGGATCATCTGGTAAAGCAAGATACCTGGCACACTGCCCATAAGTACATATTTCACAGTAACATATAAAAAGCACTAAAGAGGGATCTAGATAAATTGTGGGACATCCATCCTTGTAAATAAGCAAGGCTTGACTGAACTGGTTCCTGAGGAGCAGCAACTGATACTTCAGGCTGCTTTGATTAGGGGATTTAACTAGAAATCCACGGGAACTCCATGGGAAGGGCGACATATTCCAGTCTTTGCAGGAGAATAAAATCTCTCCAGGGTGAGAGAACACTTGCCTTTTAACCTAGATAATCTGATCTGACACCAAGCCTGTAACCTGATCTAATACCAAAGACTTACAGAGAGTATCACACTGCAATCCCTCRCTGCTGCATGCTCCACTCGCTATCCAGTGCCAAACAGCATCAGATTGAACTTATTCAGATGTCTGCACCTGCTTTACCTACCAGCCTTGACTTGACTCTCTTGGGAAGCTCCTCTTCGAGGGTGTACACATCATCCCTTTTCACCATCAACTGCGAGCCATCTTCAAACTCCACCTGGGAGAAAATGGATTTTATCCTGTCAATAGTCTCAAGAGCTAGACCCTGTTCACTGCTACCCAGAGTTTGCCTTTTCCTTCCCACAGAGGCCTCTCCTGAAATCATCTTCTACCATTTATGCTGTATAAGTCACCCTGGCAGGCGTGTATGCCGCCATAAACTTGAACCRAGGCTTTGTCTGGCCCTTGGCAGTGAAAACAGCCAGGAAAGTCCAGGGATTTTCTTGTAACATTTGATAAGCCAGCATTTTGTGGGCTTTCCCTGGCTAGTGAGTTTAGTTTTGCTGTAATATTTGTCCCTTTGAAAGTGTGTAAGGCATGATGCATTCTGACTATGAAGAAAAAATATCCCTCATTTTACAGCAATTTAAATTATAATAATTACGTCTGCTGAAGAAAAGGCCAGTGATTTTTGGAAGCTGATGCTTTCAAGCACGTAGCCAAATTAAGCAGAGGTGCAAGTTGTTAATTTCAGTTCGTGCTACCAGCATCCAGCACTGCTGGAAACACTGGATCACTTACTCTCAGGCATTTAGCTGTGACCATACTACAGCCCTCCTGCCTCTGAGAGCAGCCCTGTTAACATGATCAGCTTGTTTTGAACCCTGAATTTCCAGACACCTCCTGGGCTCAAGGCCAGGAAAGGTAAAAGATGGAAAATCTGTGAGTGTTGCTCAGTTTTTAAATCAGAGCTGCCTGTAGCTTTTTGTCCAATGTAAAGGGCTTCAGAAAGGCAGAAATTGGTCACAGCAATAGAGCAATGGCAGATGTCTCTGTGTGGATGATTACATAAACTGCCAGTCAGCCCCTTTCTGCACCATGTCATTCTATGACAGATCCCTTCTGAGATAAAGGATGTAATTTCACTGCTGTAAGAATTCTCTCCTGTACGATGCCTACCTTTCCAAAAGAACTATCAATCTCAGTGAAATTTTGAAAGCTAACAGCAAAGCTTTAGACAAACGACCATAATCATCATGATGTGACAAACTGCCACAGGCCTCCTAAGCAAAACAAAAGCAAAGACCTTGAGTCCTTCAAGCGGCCAGGGAAGATGAAGTTATTGCAAAAAAACGGGAAATGAAAATAAAAAAGGAGTATGAATTCTGTACCTGATACATTTGGATGGCATGTGATGCAACAAACTTGGCTCCATAAACCTGTCCATCTGTCCATCTCACCTGCACAACCTCCCCTTCAGCAGGAGGACCTAACTGAAGACAGTCTCGACTCTGACAGCAAAAAGAAAGAAGTGGGAAACAAGACGTAGAAGTCAGCAGCTTTGTTAAACAAAGATTAAGCAAAGCAAAGGAGGATCTATCCCGACCGAGGGGGATCTATCTCAACTGTATGACACATATCACAGTGTTCTAGTAATTATTTTATTCTAGTGATGGAGAAACATGTTGAGAAACATATATTTGTATCATTTTTAAATACTAGGGTGAGTGCAGTTTCCAAGTACTTCAAGTAGCAGCAGTATGAAAGTACCAACAAGTTTTCCATTTTTATCACTGTTAAGCAGGCAAAGACCAACTGCACCCTCTGCTACACCTGTGCAACTGTCTTCCTATTTGTCCCCAGTTAACCTAAATCACATTAGAATCACATTACACTCACCCAGCTGGCTTGCAGCATACTACAAACACAACATGGGTTGGAATTCGTTACTAGCTCTCATGTAGCTGCTCTGCAGCAAGAGGAATTCCCTGGCATCATGTGCCCTCTACTGGAGTCAGCCACCCAGTGCAGAACGTACCACAATGTCCTCTGGATACAGGTTGTCACTGAAGGAGCCATCATCGAAGTTGACCTCGTAGAAAGTCTCCTTTGCAAGACTGACCACTTCGCACTGGTAGAAGCGCCCGTTCTTGTGCTTGCTGATGACTATCTGTCCTGGTGTCAGGTCCTGGAGCGCAGCCTTGGCTCGCTGAGAACAGAAAAGCGCTCGTTACCTAATGACATGACAGAGAACGTGCTGAGGCACACAGCTCCACTGCTGGCAAATGAAAGAGGAAAGAATTTTGGCTCAGGTGAATAATTGTACTCAGAGTCCATCAGCAGAATTTTCAGAGTTGTTCTGCTTCAGGTTTTTCAAATGCTTAAAACTCCATCCTTTAGCTGCAGCTGTCCAATCCTAAGGCATCCTACTTAGTAAATTGAACTCTCCTTTTTCAGAGCAACTCAAGACCTTTACCATATATATTTGCTAACTGAATGTTGAGGTTTTGATAGCTAGAAGGGCTACATACGAGCATTACAAAAGAGACAGTCACTTAAGGATGAGAGTCCATGACAACTTAMGCAGCCTGCTGGAGTGCCAGAGCAAACTCCTGAACAACCTTGTATCAAATATCACAACACCAAAACATTACTATTCCTCATTACAACGGCCACAGAAGGAATGTAGCTCTCAGTCCTCCTGCCTTGCAAATCAAAATACAAAGAATCTGTCCAAGATTACTCAGAGCAGTAGCAAAGCTGAGGTTAGAACTGAAGACCCACATCATTAGGTTATGTCAAACATCTTGAATCAGTTACATAATCTACATTTTTTCAGTTCCTCTAAGAGTTTCCAACTTAAATGCTGGGAGTCACACACCTACTCACCTCTGCCTGAGATGGAGTCTTGTGCCTGAAGCAGGTAATGAAGACAACAAACGGCCAGTCGTCGGGCTGCATCATGACCCCTGCTGCTTGGGCACAGCTGACGTGGAAGGACGTGGGACAGCGACCATGGGAGCACTGCACGCAGCAACCTGCGATTCTCTTTCTCCGTTTTTTGCAGAAAATGCATTTCTGTGGACAGGGAACTAGAGGTTACTGGTTGGCACTAACATTCATTCTGCACAAAAGATTAAGCTTTGACACTGTGCCATCCTTGCTCAAGGAGGGAGTTGCTACTTTTTGATCAAAAGAAGCTTCAGACTTTATTCTAGTTTATGACAAGGCAAGGATTCATAAGTAGAAAGTAGCCTCATAAGATGAAAATACATGTTAAGCAGCTACCAGCTTAACATGCACAAAGCATGCAACCCTAGGACTCTAGCTACAGGAGACCTTGAATTAAGCTAGTCTACAATTCTCCAGGGCCTTTCACCACCTGGTTAAGCTGCACAAAGACAAGCAACAAGATCAGCATCGTAGGCAAAGGATTTCCTTGGCCCAGAGTCAAAAAACTGGAAGAGTTAGGCCTGTGTAGGTTAAAATTCTATCACTCTGCCCAGAACAAGCTCCATCCCTTTGGAGAATGTGATCTTCCCACAGCTCCCATGCCAGGAAGAGCCCACGGGATGCATCTCAGAGCTCTGCGACTGGATTGTTCTCTGCATAAGTCACAGCTAGTACATGGCTCTCCCAGTGATGGAGTGCACATTCAAATGCCTGCTACCTCTCTGCCACCAGTGACCCACTTATACTCGGGTCAGGTGTGATTAGGTGTTACAGGAAAAGGAYACTATCTGTGACACAGTATCTGCAAAGTAGTTACAAGTGCTTTGTCCTCAAAACTGATTTTTTAGAATAGTTAAATATAGATACTTTCCTACTGAAGACATTCACCCATTATACCAACGTCTCACATGTCTGGTAGCATCTCAGGCTTCAAGAGCAGTCAAAAAAGCAAGTCAAACGGTAGGAATTAGAAAATAACAAAGAACATGGACACCATTATATCATTTTTTAAATCTAGCTTGGCACACACAGAAAACTGTCCTCACCTMCAAGCTCATCATCTGAATAAATATGTACTAGAATATGGAGAGGTTCAGAGAACAGCAACAAGAACAATTGCCTTTTCCATTAAAGAAAAAAAAAACAGATGAAGTCCTTCAATCTGAAAAGGAGATGAACTGGGGTTGGAAGGGTAAGAGAAGTCTATGAAATTCTGAATGGCCTAAAGAGACACTTCTTATCCTACAAACAGTAAGCAAATCGGGAGGAGGGAGAAGAAGGGCAGCCCAGAAAAGGCAGAGTGAGGCAGTTTCTCATACAAAGGAGAAATAGATCARTGAAAATCCTTGCAAAACCTTAAATGGTTTCAAGAAGTTTACTTAGGCTCAAGGAGATGCCACAGCCTGGAGGCTACAAAACAAACCACCATTGGGTCTGGAAGCCTCCCGAGCTGGAAATTGCTGGGGACAAAAGACTAAGATGTATTGTATTGTGCTTGCTCTCTTTTTACTTTTTCCCAAGTGCTCATTTTTGACCACTCATGGARTCAGGATACTGAGTGAGATACTTAAACTGACTTTTCAAGAGTAATGCTCACACATCAAAGATTACAGATTTCAACAGCTATTTTCTTCTCAGAAAGCTTCTTCAGACAAGAACCAACCCTATCTAATACAGGCAAGAACAGTTTAAACTAGGGAAGAAGTTAAATTGTCATAAAATCCGACACCAATTTCAAGAGTTGCTTAAATCTGAGCAGACTACTCAGGGGAGTGNAAAAAAAAAAAAAAAAAAAAGTGAAGCGAAGCTTTAGGGAGCATCAGTAACTGTGTCAAGCAAATATCTTCCCAACACTGTTTGCATTTTCTCTGATCTCCCTCGGATGGAGAAAGCAGTATATTCTCTCCTTCAGGCCCCATACTCCCAGATGGAATTAGCACATCAACAGAAGCCCAGAGCAGACAGGGCACAAGGGTTCCTTACCAGTCTGAAGCGCTGCAGGGGGATTTTGCCGACATCGATAGGACTGCGCTCTGCAATGTTCACAAATTTTGCTTCCAAGACACCTACAGCACACATCACATGAACCCACCTACCAGGACAGAGGTGTAAAAAAATGAATCCACACTTGGCCAACAGAGAATGTTTCTACATTCAAAGTAAATACAGTGCTGATGAAGCTTGCCACATAAACAAACCGAAATGAATAGCCTCTGCTTTAGCCCACAGAGGCTGAGAACCAACAGTGTAGTCTTCCTGCTACTAGTCTTGGGGCCCAAGTGCAGCAAAACAACAGCTAAGATATCCTTCAAAAATATCCTTCATCATTTCAAGCTACTACTAGCAGCCTGAACAGAACAACAGTTTACTGTGACTTCTGTCAGTTGCATACCTATATCACAAAGTCAGCCTGATATACTTATCCCCATAAACTTGTCAGACAGTAACTGTTCATTCACTATTGAATTCATTTTGACACARTGACCAAGGAGCTGGACTCATTTGTTTTATAAACTTTCTTCAGACCAATGTATTTTACATCAAATAAGTTCAGACAAGCCATSATACCGAAGAGGGACACTGAACAGACAGTGCTACAACACTATACTTCCTGCAAGGTAGCACTGAATTGGAAGATGTGCTGCTGTGAACTACACCTGTTCCATGTCCCCACCACATGCACATTTTTGGGTAAGTCAAAATCATCTGTGAAGTTCCTGAAAAATGTTTTCTTACCAGGAGCTTTATTTTCACATAGTGTATTACACGTCTATGTTTTCTACTTAGAAACATGCAAAGAAAAAAAAACTCTACACTTTGTACTGAAAAAGGTGAAGCAATTAACAGCTGGTGTGACCAGAATGAGAGACATGAGAGTGAGACATTATTCAAAAAGGTAAAGATTGCTCTATGTCTCAGCATGTAAGGTGAGCATCACAAACACACACTTGAATGTACCTCACTGAAGACACTGTGTGCAAGATGTTGCTGGTCAGTCCATTAAATCAAATGCAGATGTTTGCTTTACTAGCCACACACCTAACTGCTAAGGCAACGAGGCCTGAAGATCAAGCAAGGTGTAACACTCACTTGTCATCATTGGCTCTCTGCAGCGCTCCTCCTCGTAACGAGCACAAACAGCAGTCCTGGCACAAGGAAGAGAGTGTTAGCTGAGAGCATCAAGTCCAGAGTGGTGCACTTGTTTCAAAATTTCCTCCTCACAGTGCACATCCTGAGATCTTGCCTCATTGTCACAAGACAACTGAACATTTGGTAGAGCTCTGCCCTGCAGTCCCACCCTGTTGCCTTTAAGGGAGTGGATAGGAACTCCAATACTTGTACAAATTTGCTCATTGTGGGTTCTTTTACTAAGGCAACACCTTATCTCCCTTGAGATGTCTACAAGAATCTGGAACAGGCATGAGACAATTCAAAAGGTTAACGCTTCTGCAGATTGAGAGTCTATCCAAATGTTCAAAGTTTTATCCTTGCCTTCTTCATACATTCAYGTCTTCCCAGTTACGTGACAGAAATCATTTTCTGCCCTAGAAATAGTAGCTGCCGTATATTAAGAATATAGGATCAACTCTGATGCTCATGCAAGATACTGCTGTCTCAGTGCCTGGCCTCAGCTCAGCAGCTTCATGTTAGGTAGAACAATTTCATGACCACATCCTTAAAATAAGTCAAAATACAAAAGATTGACTACTAAAACTTCAAGTTGCCTGCTTTTCATAGCAGGCAATCAAAATATAACAGAGTGGAAAGGGACTTTGTAGCAAATTCCCATGTGAACCGGCTTCACCTACTAATATCTTATAAGAAGTTACCTCTTCTAAGGCATTCTCTGTACACCTGGAGCACATCCAGTCTTCTGTGGCCTTGTCAGGAGACACACCGTAGCAACCTAGAATAGAAACATATCTCAATAACATATCTGTGTGTTGGACCAGGTGATGAACCAAGGGTCCTACCAACCCAAACTATTCTGTGAAATAATGTTCACTTAAATGCAGACCATTCCTCTAGAGTCCAGAAATCGTAAAGGAGCTGGAAATGGCATCCCTGGAGCTGGTTGTTTTCTTCAAGCTGTCCATGCAGCCAGCTAAATGTTTTAAAGGTCAGCACTGCAAATATTCACCATTCAGATAAGGGCTGAACTTAGTCTATTAACAGACTGTTAGAGGCTTATTATTTTGTACAGACTTACTACGTAAAACACTATAGTTTAGAGTTAAGTCTGGATGTGCTCACTTGCATGAACACAGACGTGGCAGTTCTTGCAGGTGATCAGTACACTGGTTCCATCCTCTTCCAGGTAAGGGGTTGAGAGATTGAGGTCAGTGCTGCAGCCAGTTGCAGTAAAGCACATTTCAGGAATTAGGGGCTTGGTTCGGATCTTCCCATCCGCAGCATTTGGAGCTGCTTCAGAGTTTTGACTGTGGCCTCCACACTCTGCCTATAAGGTACAGACACAAAATACAAGTTTTAGAAGAAAATGCCTTCTTCCTATCTACTTTATTCCCCATTATTCCATATGTAAATCCAGTTTAAATGAACGATGAAGGTGCTGAAATGTTCAAGAGCTAGTAGTTTTCCAACAAAAGACCAGAAGACTTTCAGGTTAACCTTCTGTAACTTGTTACTCTATATCAACGTCAAACTAACTATGTAATGGTCACACAGATCTACTTCCCCAAAAACCTTGTGTTTYGAGTGGACTTCAAACATTTGAAGAAAAAAGGCTTAAAAAATAAAGGTGTCAGTCTGAAAATGGGTATACAGGCAGGTTCACTGAATTGTGCTCTCTTAGAACACTTCCTTGGGAAAACTGAGACACTGATAGCTAGCTAGCCAGCAATGCACCGCAGCAGCAAGATGTTTACTCATTTCTCCTGCATCTCGGCCAGATCTAGGCTACTTACCTGGTATGTCTGAAAGAGCATACAAACAGCACAGTATGGAGACTGCTGAGCCATGGTCCGATTATATTCTTTTTCGGCCTCAAAATTGGGCGGCCGATTCTGCCACAGCTGGCTGAGTGGCTTGGCCCAAGCTTCTGTCTCCTCAGCCTCTTCTTCAGGAGTTAGTTGCTCTGACGCCTCTGCAATAAGAGACCATTACTCAGTAACTTTATGGCCTTTTACAGCTGTCTTTCTTGCAAATAAGACCATATAAACCACGAAGTTACGAATGGAGATGACAGCAAGGCGACCAGAAATACATCTCTCAAATGGGTCAAAGAAGGCAGTAACTGAGTGCCATTTTTTATAAGGATTCTTCTATTGATTAAGCAACTGTGTTTGAAATCCAAGATGAGAAGCATACTAACTCCAAAGTGTGCCAAGAGCAAGACAGCCCAAGAWTTTTTTTCCCCTCTCTCTCCCTTTTCCCCTTCTAATAAATATTTACATCAGCCTCYGGTAGTGCTTCCTTCCAGAGTTGTGACTTGTCAAGGAATGCAAGAGGAAAAATGGACAACAACCTAAGAAAACAGCTTAACTACACAAACACAACACTCAAGCAAGAATGTTGCCTATGCCATAGAGTTGTTATTTAAATGACTGCCCTGATTGCCAATTACTTAATGGAATACCCACCACTCTCTAGGGAAGCTAAAGCTTTCCCTGAAGTGCACACTTACCATCGTCACTAATGCAGTCTTTAAGCATGAGCGGGTGATGGCGGGGGAGCTTGCTCAACGGTTGGCGTCGTCCCTTGGACTTCTTACTCTCCTTCATGGATCTTATGTACTCCTTTGCTACCTGGAAAAGCAGCAGTTGAGTAGCCATATAAGCACGGGTCCTTTGGGCCTTTTTGAAAAACTTACATTCAGGTTTAAGTTCTAAGTAACTAGTTTTTAAGAGAACCACTTGCACTGTTTTGCACAATAAAGAGAGAGCAAAGCTAAACCGTGTATTTTCATTGCTCAACTCTGAACTAGCCCTGTTGAGTCATTGAGGTTATAGACTTTGCACAAGTCCCAGTGTAGCTTTTTATGGATATCTGTTTAAGAGTGGTATAAAAGATGGAAGAAWAAAAAAGGGAAGAAAAAAAAGTCAAATAGTTCAACGTAGAGCTATGATAAGAAGTCTCAAACATTCTTGTAAAATGAGAACTTAAATTAGAAAAAGAATTACAGAGCCTACTCATGCATCTTAAGCTAACAGGCTTATTTTAAATGGAAGGAAACTTCCACCCCATCTGCTTACTATTTGTTTTGATGTTCTTCCAGACAGACTGGAAGGACAAGACCACAAGGGTAAAGTCATTTCCTCTTCCCTTGGTCTTGCGCAAAAACAAGTGACGTTCACTGACAAAATTACTATTGCCTTTCTTGTCAGGCAAGTAAAGGCAACGATTTTTAACTGCCCAGTAACAGAAGCAGGAGCTCATGTTTTGAAWCTGTGATTCCTCCATAAGCAGAAGCAAATCTTAAGATTAAATGCATTTTAAGTGTCCTCTTTTCCTTTTACACAGCAAGGCAGGAGAAAGCCTAAAAGTCATCACCTGATTGCCTACATGGCATCTGGCTACAAGACTGCTCAGAAACAGAAATGCTTTTATTCAAATGGCAATTAGTATTTCCAGTTACCATCTGATGGAAAATTTGTTGTGAATATACTGTACACGGGAACATCAATTACATGTACTCAGCAATTCTGTTTTGCCTTGTATCGAGTACCCAGAAACAGATCAGTATCACCAACAATTTCTTGAGATCACATATACACGAGAACTCTTCCTCATTTTCAGCTTAATTATCCTCAGATTTGCTTCTCTGCTGTTCTGCTTCTGTTATTCCTGAATTTTGAGGATTAATCGTTATTGGCCTCCCATTACTTCAATACATAATAAGAAAGGAAAACAACATTTGAAAAAGCAAAGRCAGACAAGATTTCAAGTAGTATAGCTTTTCCTTGACAGAGTTGTCTAATAAAACTTTAATTGGCATTTAAAAAAAAAACAACAACAAAAAAAAACAGATTTACATTGTCCTAGTAATTGGGTTTTTTTCCCCATCAGTGTTTTTTAAAAACCTGCACATATGGGCAGATGTATGCTATTTTATAGAAAACAAACAAAAAAGATAAGCTCAAACATATATTCATATGTCTATAAAAATGTTGAACTGGACAGTATTCATCTTGGGTGCAAACAGCTGTCTATTATCATAAAAGTACCTGGATCAGCCTGTAACACTAGCATCGTAAAATAAACCGACATACCCTTCTCCCTCAAAACTGTAAAATTATTCAGAGAAGTTCTCAAAACAAAGGAACTCTTTCCCTGGAAGAGGAAAGAGAGACAGACTTTCATCCTTATTCTTTTGTTTAGCAAAAACTTYAAGATAATGGTTAGTAAGCTGGCTTAAGCAGTAAGATCATTCAGAGAAATGATTTGAGAAATCATTTCAGTCTGCAATGCCCTATGACTATCCTCACCCATCACCTATCAGTCTGAATGGTGATCAGAAATACTTGGCTACAATAAGAAGTGAGGACAATTAAGCTTGTCCAACTACTAAATTTTACTTAGGTCCTTTTGTAGCACCTCAGGGAAGCAACACTCTAAATACCACTAGCTGCTACACCTTTCCAACTGCACGTTACATTGATCTGCAGGGATTAGAAGACAGGATAATTACTAAGTGACTTACTAAGCAAACACCAATGGAACAAAAGAGTGATCTGCCCAGATAGGAAGCTCTGTCATAGCAAATCCATGGCCATGAACACAGCCCTTAATCTTTCAGCACTCCTGACATCCATACCTCCGCCAGTTCTTGCTCGTTCACACTGGCTGTCGCACTGGTTTTCTTTCCCGAGGTTTGCTCACTGTCAGATCCACTGGCATCTCCTTTAGCGTAGCTATGGACAGCGAACATCCCGGCCGGCCCAGGAACAGTCCTTTTTGGCAGCAGATCGGTGGATTCACAGTCTGAAGAACCAGAATATGCTGGCGAGCTGGGCTGAACACTGGGAGCTGAACTTTGCTTTGAAGCTGACTGAGCAGAGGTTGAGTGTGAAGCATGTGAAATAGAGAGATCTAACACTGCTGCTTCTTGCTCTTCCTCTTCTTCCTCCTCAAGTTTCACCCTTTTCAGTTCTTCAAATTTGGCCACATGGTCTAGCAAAAAGGATATAGTAAATGGCATTAGGATATAGCAAATGGCMAAAAAGATATAGTAAATCTAGGCAGCACAGAGAACAGTGCGCACCTGTTTGCATGAAMCCAAACAGAAGAAGAATAAGCATAAAAGAAATGTGACATTAAGTCAGGTAGCAAAAATTTTAATTTAATTAATTCAAACACTATAAAATCATGSCTGATTTGGAGAGAATGAATAGAAAGTTCTCTCTTTGCATCTTCCAGTACAAGAACTATGGATATTAAGTAAAACTAGTAGAAAGTGGATTCAAAATAAACAAGCAGAGATGTTTCTTTATACGGTATAGCTAAATTGTCACCAGGTTTCAAGCGAGACTTAACAGAGGAGRTATCAAGATGATTATTAAATGTAAGTGGCAAAAGTTTGGAGAACAGAATTCTAGACGAAATCRTTATATGTGCTTGCCCTTTCCTTTACTGTCTCAGAGACACCTTGATCACAGTCAAGGCAGAAGACAACTGATGCAATACAGACACTTCAGTTTTCCTCTAGCCTACTCATTAATACATTACAAAGAAAATGTCTGTAAAGCATGATAGCTAGGAATTTGTATATGCTTTACTAAATAACCATACAATTTCTATGCAAAGGCTGCATTACAAAACAGCCTTAGACTGCTGAGATATCTAATATACTTCTGTATATGATCAAAGTTAGAATAGAAAAATCAGAAATTAGAAATGGCATTTTTTAAAGCAAGTCTCTTGCAATACATTCAATTTCTTTTAAACCAGCAGCAAAAGTTTTCTAGAGTGACTCTCTCATCCTGGAAAACTGAGATAGCTCAAACTCAGAAATGTGCTGCTATGAACTGCTAGACAAATCAGTGGCTGCTTTTTGGACATGGTAACATCCTGTCAACTGGCCTTTTATTTGAGACAATGCTCCAGGTAGAGCTCCTCCAGTTTCTCTCCCTGCACAGCAACATTCTTTGCTCCCATAGCAGGACAAAGCTTGATACAGTTACCTGGAAGCTTGAGCCCTCGATCACCCTGCTGCACAAGTCCGCTGGTAGGTCTCACAGAAGGCTCTGCCACATCCACTTCATATTGCATAGAGCTCAGCTCCTCTTTGGGGAAGGCTTCACTCTCACTCACCTCTTGAGGCACTTCCAGGCAGACTCTATGCCTCTTAGTTCCTATGCGATGCTTGGGCATGCTGCAGAGGACAAATCCACTTATCAGATTACCAAACATCTCAAGTTTGTTAATGTTTTTTTGTGGAAACACAAAATACAGCTCAGCTTGGGCCACACTGACTGCCTTAAGAGTCAGCATATGGCAAGCCAAGTAATTTAGATATTATTCTGTAGTCAGCTCCCATTTTCACAGAAGCCAGAATAAGTCATCCTTTGGGATCACACCTCAACATCTATTMATTTTGTGTTACAGGGTTATGTTCTAGCCAGATAATTTTTACCTTAAATATAAATAAATAARGGGCTAGTAACAGCGGCTGAAACTGCCTCAGAAGTATTTAACAACAAAAATAAAATGATGGTCTTGTCAGAGCTCGCAGCAAACTGGAATTGTACGCCAGCATAGAGACTTTCAGCACTACTACTGACATTTGCTGGCAGGTATCTTCCCAGGACCCTAATTCAGTGCTTGTTTCTTCTGGCCTCCCCATATTATGGTGCATATTTCCAATTCAGGCTTTGGACAGGTGTCCAAAAACGCAGAACTATAATCTTCTAAGCCAGTAATTTTCCTTTTTGCCAGACCATCATCAATTTGCACCCAAACAGTAAAAATAAAGGGTAAACAACACGTCCAAGAAAACAGTCTACTAACTCTGCTATTTTTTTTGGGGGGGGGGGGAGGGGGGGGGTGCCAAACATTCAGTTGCAGCAGGGTGCAGCTTCTCACTATAAAAAAAAAAAAAAAAAAAAAAAAACACCCTAATATAAGCAACAGTACCTTTTTCTCTCATCCTCATCATCCACCTCGTCTTTACATGCTTCCTCAGTTTCCATTTCCTCGGCACACTGTTTTCCACTCCTGACTTTCTGCATGAGGTCTCCTTTAAGGAATTCCGCTGCCTCCGGCGTTGGAAGAGTGTGATCAATGACGGTCACATCCTTCCCAGCTTTCCAAAGCTTGTAGCGATCTGGCTGGTATTTTCTTACAAACACATCCATGGAAATCTTCACCATGTCCTTTCGACACGAACACTGCAATCACACAGCAGATTCAAGTAAAACCATACATTTGATAATTTTACTGTGCATTTCCTACATCACTTTGCTTTCAGTAGCTTAACTGAAAGAGGGAAAACAAACAACAACAACAACAACAACAACAACAAGAAAAAGCATCCATGCACAAACTTGAAACTCTCAAAGGCTATGGCGCCAGGAAATCAAAAGGACATAAATTATGCTACTCCCTGAAAAACAAGCAGAAAAGTGAGCAAAAAACAAGAAACAGCAAACCAGGAAGTATCGCACTTATTAAGAAAGAAAGGCTTATTAACAGAGTTGTTGGTAGATTCTGACAAGCTTAAAAATCCATGAACTCATGCATCAACTACCAGAAGAAAACAGAGGTTATAACTGGGATGTCAGAATCATATAACCTCATGCCAGTCCACAGCAGCAGAGGTTCCCCTTGTCTGAGCCTGCCTACAACTTGTGTTTGAAAGCATCCATTCCAGCATGAACTTCTCAAAACATAACTCATGGCAATGAGGCACCTTTACAGAGATAAAACACTACCCAGACTAAAGGCCAAGCTAATAGATCTAATTGATAAATTAAGATATACTTCTAATCTAGACAGTCAAAATATTATTGCTTAAACACCAGGTACAACATACTGATTAAGAGTGACCATAAAACACAGCCTTTCACCCTAGGAAAGGTGACAGTAATATACCATGTTTTTCTCTTCATCCAAATCTTATTTGATCTCAAGAAAGGTAAAACACATTATACTCTATTCACAGTCAAATAATTACATGAATAGGAGACTGAATGGACTTCACTACCATATTAGAAAGCAAACATCATTTCTTAAATGGATACGGGACTGAGTTCACTTTTCCAAAACAAACACTGGGGGCTTAATGATTAGCAGAGCATTAAGAGTGAAGAGCATCTGCATTCAGGTGATTTGTATGCAACAGATGGGTGACAGACTGCTTACCAGGACAGACTGCTTCCCATACTCTATCCATCGAAGAGTAGCAAAGTTGGTAGATTCAGCACAGTTAAATCCATGATTAAAGCCAGCATGATAACTATAGGGAAAAGTTATCATGAATTCTCCAGCTTCCTGTGTCACCTAGAAAACAATTAAAATGCTGCATTTACGACCAAGCAGGCTACTTTGAGAATTTGCACAAAGGGAGTTTGCACCCCTCATACAACGTATTTAAACTCCTTCCCCAGACAGCATGTGGAGAAGCTCACTGCACTGGATAGAACTGATATTTATCTTTACTATTCTCTTACATTTTTATCTGTTTGCTGGAAAGCAACATTCCCACATAGTTTTTACTCAAATACAACAAAACTGGTTGAAGTAGCACAAAAGTAGTTATAAACAGGAAGCAGCCTTTCATGAGGTATCTCAGAGTCATAAATTATCAGATATTTGTCTGCAATTGCTGAAGATTTGGGGGAGCTGTCTCTCCTACCAAGTAAATACACATCTTAGAAATTTCCTTTTGTTCTCCGTTGCTGTTCATATTCATGAAAAGCTCTCAGCCAGCCTTCCACTGCTTTTTGTTTTTAATCGCTCTTGCTAGATTCTTCTGTCTTCGGAATCTTTCAGTACCCAGTTGCTGGGTAAATGGAGAGGCCAGTGAGAAATCATTTCCATATGCCCTCCCTGCTGCTATTCTCCACTCTAAGCATGCATTTGCTATTGGCTGATGTTAGAGATGGGACAGGGCTGAAAAAATATATTGCCTGAGCTGGTAAAAACATGAATAGTTTCCCAAACCTTATCAAATGGGATGCCATATTTCTTCAGAATTGACGGAGAGATCAGGGTCATCTTGTGACGGAGAAAAGCTTCACAGCTTTGGGCACTTCCTGGAAAGAAACCTGTTTAAAATAAAGGCAAGGAGAGATATCAGTATTCTGCTGTGAACTGAATTAATTCTTCAATATACATTATTTAAAAGCTACCATCTAAGGAGGAGTTTTCCCTTGACCTAGAGGTATGGGCTACCTTGTATGAAATGCACCAACTTGCACTCTGAAGAAAAAGGCAACTCCTGCAGATTTTTTAGAGAGATGCTTATTTGAAACAGCATAACAAAGAAYGCACAAGGAAGGCTCTTTCTTTGGGTATATCCTTCCATTTCTGACAACCAGTAGTTAAGGATTGTTTCATTTAAGGTAACACAGACCAGAACTGTGTATAAAAACACAGCAAACACAAAAAAAGTAAACCCACATATATTATAAAAAGTAAACTGTCAGTTCAATTGTGTCTTCCTGTTCTCCTAGAAATCTTACAAGCACGTCATACTCCTAAGACAGCTGCAGCCTGCTGCAGCTATCCATGTCACCTCTCCCAAGAGTTAGGACATACAAACACCACACRAATACCTTTGGCGAGTCTCTCCAGCCGCTTCCCATGTTCTGGAGGGATAGAGTACCTGTTGTCAGAAGAACAGGTCAGTAAATAGAAGTRACATGATAAAATCATTAAGTTCAACTGGAAATCATAAGGCATGAATTATTWTTTTTTTAAATGYCTCCATCATCATCTCTTTCAAAGTTTGAAAATATTAGATAAAAATCTTAATCAAAGACTTTCACCTCTCTACCCAAGGAAAAGCTATAGTGAAGAGTYGATCATCTTTTCCACAGTCTTTTGCTTATGCAGTTAAGGAAACAACTAAATGGCCTGGGTGTTTTAACAGATTTGTACAGCAAAATGAGAATGGTAAGAATAAGGGTTTTTTTTTTGCTGAACAAATCAGACATGTCAGCAAAGTCAACTTTTTCTACTTACTACTATAAAAGAAACAATGGCCGAACAGTTTATCCAGCTGAATTATCTTGGTTTTTTTTGTCCCCATACTATTGCTATGCATGGGGTATGTGTACCGGTCACATGGTGTTTGCTATTATTTTATATTTTGAAGTTGTATTAAAAGACGGCCAAAACCACTGGTTTCCAAACAAACTGCCATKGAAACAATTGTTGAGTTTGTTTCAGAAATGTATTTGTAAACAGAAGGAAATAATTCACTCTTAAGATGCAACTCATCTACAGAAAAACTGGGGAACCTCCCATAAAAACAAGTATCACAAAAACTCAGGCACTGGACCAACCACTCAACAASCTACACTAGCCTGCTTTTATTGCTGCAGTAACTATATTTCAAAATGTGTTAAAAACTGCCCCTTTCTAGAGTAACTGCAGGATAACTGCCACATTCCCTATGTATGGTCATTAGAGACTCCTAGAAAATAATAAAAAAGTTTTCCTAGCTCTGGCCTTACAAACTATCCACATTCTATTAGAATATTGAAGAACTATTTATATCAAAACAGCAAACAGAGTTTCCATTAGATAACCAAGTAAATCCTATTGAAAACAAATACTGTTTTGCATTTCCTTACTGAGATGGGTAAATTCTTTAACTGAATCTTGCAMCTCAACTGCCTCACAGTTGTGAGGCACAAGCCACAATATGTGGCTTTCTTCTTCAATGACTAAAAGCTTCCTTAGAAAAACTTACCATGACTTGGGTTCTCCAAAATGCAGGTAATTAATACTATAGAGATCCATATCCTCAGTATGCCAAGCAAAGGAAGTTTTCCACATGCCGAAGTAGAGATAGGGAGTATTGACTCCCTCAATGGTTATGCCACTTTCATTCTCCACGACATCCAGGATTGTGTTCAGCCTGCCAATATTCCACGCATCTACATGCTACAAAACATAAGCCTTGTGTTAAACCAAGCATCACGAAGAACAGAATCGTGAAACTAAAACAGCAGTTACGAAAGATACCAGATACTTGTGGTTAAAGGGCAGATTGAGACAAACAACTTACTGAGAGAGCCCAAACCTACAAAAYCACCTAAAAAGCCATTTTCACACAGCATTACCTTATATACAGTGATTGCTTACTAGCTACCTTTATGCTGGAGGGAAAACAACGACAACAACAAAAACAACAGAATAAGAACTAGGAAGGAGAAATATTCATGAAATTACAGACTRCAGAAAAGAACAATGGTGCGAGTTGAACAGAAATGCTTTTCATCTCAAACTGCTTTTAAATAGCGAATTATGATAATTTAGGAGACTAGCAAGCAGATTAGAACATACCTTGCATACCCTCTTCTATGTTTATCAGCCTAATTTGCAATGGCTATAGAGCTGTCCCATAAAAATAATTTTTCCCACAAAATCATTTCAGGACAAAGCCCCATAAACACAAGATTTGTGCTGCAGCAGTTTTTTCTTTCTAGAAAAGAACTGCCTTTCACTGGAGCACTACTGGCCGAATAATCGTACATGCCTCTTACAACATTACCACCAGTAGCTGCCTTAAAAATCTGGGTTAAATAGGAAGTGTTTTATAAATGTATTATTTACTATGTTTCTAGCTAGCATGCTTTATGAAAGTTGGGATCAAATGTTAAACGAACATTTCTAGAACACAAACACAAATAGGTGAAAAGGAAAAAGGTTCAAAAACCGGAAGTTTTTCTTACCTTATCATAAAGTGTCCCGTTAACATCAGCACCGTAGATGGGGGCATTGAACGTTAGGTTCTTCCAGTACTTTCGCTCAAGGTCTTCAAAGTCCGTGTAGCGGGGAGTGCAGTATCTTAAAAGTAAATCAATACGTAAACAAACAATACAAAAGAATCAAAAAAACAACTTTGCAGTTTGATACTTAAGGAGTCAGCAATGAAAGGAGTTGAGCAAGCTTAAGGTGTTGAGCAATGAAAGTAGAAAAAAATGTATTAAAAATACCTCCTGCATTTGTTAACACAGATCCCGACCTATGAAAGCAACCAAAAGACCAGACCTCTGTTCCTGTGAGACTTAGAAACAAAGGAACAGAGAAAGGCRACTTTCCCATTTCCGAGTTTACTTTCATTTTTGCTTCTAGTACTTCCCTCAGCTTGAAGCAATTTCACTTTCCAGTTGTTGCTACTTCACAGAGGCAGCTGCATTTGTAACCAGAAATAATATAAAGAGCTACAAAGTTTCAGGCAACTGTGAAATCCACATCCCTATTTCCAGACTCACCTGCAAGTAAACAGCTCAGCTTATMAAAAAATACCTGCTTTTGATGTCCAGTCCTCCTGTCTACATTCTGGYCTCCTTATGCAGCACTGACTGTGATCAAGTTTATACTCTCGACACCTCTTTAATGTACATATCTTCTTGACTATTACATATACAACGCTAAAGACTAACTTYCTGTGAAGTGGCAAATTCTGTAAACTGGTAAATTCTCTGTAAATCAGAGAAACAGAATCCCCAAACATCTGAGGGATACTGCTCTTGCAAGATAAAATAAGGTGCAGTGGCAAATAAGAGCTGACAACTCCACTGGCATTTCTGAATAGTTATTTCAAAGACAGTATTACCTGAGCTAATCTWAAGGGKTTTTTTTAAATTATTTTTTTCATGTCAGAAACATTCCTTTCTGTACTGGTCCACTACAAAGATTTCGATGGTCTAGCTACTACGGAGAGAAGGCTCCATAGCGGAAATACAACAAGGAGGATTCTGCTGGCACATAAACCACCCTGCAAAACGCAAGAGGCCACAGAGGTCTACGTGCAGGCAGAGCTCCTCTCTCCAGGGCCCTTCTGGAGGTCTGCGGGAAGGGCCTGGTCTCCGCCAGGCCAAGCGGCAGCTCCGTGCTCGCCGGGAACGGCGCGCGCGCGCTTACTTGTCGCTGTTGGCGATCCTCCTGAACTCCCGCACCGTCATGGCCTTCTTCTGGATGTTGTACTGCGTGAAGAGGCCCGACTGGCCCGTCACCACCTGCTGGATGGGCGCTGGGATGACGAGCTCGTCGATGTCGTCGTAGCACCGCCGCGGCTTCCACTCCTTCGGGGGCACGATCTGGAGGGCCCACACAAAGCGGGAGAGCATCAGTTACGCGCCGGGCGCTCGCGGGACGCGGCAGGTCCCAACGAGCCGCGCTAAGGGAGCCGGGCTCAGCTCGGCACCGCCGGCACCTCCTTCCTTCCCAGCTCCGGCAGGCGTAAACAAAGGGCGGAGCGGCCCGGGTGGGATGGGGTGGGATGGGAGCGGCTCCCACCTTGGCGAGCCCGGCGCGGTGCGCGCCCTGCGCCTCCACGTAGGCGATGTAGCGGCTGAAGTCGCGGAACTGCTCCATGCTGGGCCGGAAGGTCATGATGCGCGCGCTCGGGTTGAGGCTCTCCAGCTCCGAGGCCATGTTGCCCTGCTCGGGGGGG
>NW_020454092.1:12567585-12741566 GCF_003342845.1 Nothoprocta perdicaria | reverse complement strand
GCGAGCCCGTTGCAGCGCGGAGGGGTCTGCGGCCACGCACGGCGTGCTCACGTCAGCAGCGCGCCCCGCCGCCTCCCGCCGCCGTGCTCCCGCCGCCTCGCCCCGGCCGCGTATCCCTCCGCACCACGCGCCCAATGAGTCCGGCAGGCCGCCGACGCCACCGCGGCCGTTCCCCGCCGCTCCGGCCCGCCCCCTTCCCCTCCGCGCCCCGCCCTGCCGCCTCGGCCAATCGCAGCGCGCTCTCGCGTGAACAGCCAATGGGAATTCGACGTCCGGCTGGGGCGGGCCAGCGAATCAGGGGGCCGGGAGCGGGCCGGTTGCTAGGCGGGTGGTGGCCGGGCCGGGMGGGCCGGGCCGGGAGGGTGTCGCTAGGGGGCGGTTGCCAGGGAGACCGAGGCCTAGTGGGGGCGGCCCCGGCGGCCGCCATGGCCCGTCGGGCCCGCGGACASCGGGCCCGTCCCGCCCAAAGCCGCGGCCGTGGGCCGGGTTGGGCCCTCTGGGTCCACGCCTGGCCCTAGCGCCAGCCCTGCGCTCACCGGTGCGGTGCGCGGCTCCGTGGCGTGAGCAGCCCGTCCAGCTGGCGTGCTCCGTTCCACTGAGGCAGCACATGTTGTTAATTCTGTCCAAATACGTTTTGCRGAGAGTTAATAGGTGTCGGGCGCTGAACGTGAGCACACGCCGGAGGCTGGTGCCAATTTAACRTATTAGCCGAGCTAATTATACCCCTACCATTTGTGCGTGCAAGCAGAGCCAAAGCGGAATGTGACGCTGTGCAAGGCTGGCAGCCGGAGCCACCTGAGGCTGGAGGAGCTCCAAGGCATCCCCGTGCCGGAGCGCGCTGCCAGCACGGAAAGACCGGGCAGAACGGGCAGCGTTAGCAAACGCTCCGGAGCGTGGACAAGGCGGAACGCTCGAGCCTGCCTAGAAATAGGGACCCCAATGAGCACGTACCACTCGGAAGGGCCCGTGGCCGAGCCCCGAGAGCAGCCCTGCCCCAATACACCCTCTGCATGTGGGTTTCCTTCGGGGTCACTATTTCTAGGTGCAGTGCAAATACGTTTTCTGTGAGCGCCTGGCTTGCTCAGACTCTGACTTGCCAGGCAATAAGGACCAGGGAGCTCAAGCTGCTTTAAAACTAGAACTGCAAATTCAGCCCTGTGCAGACTTAGGTGCTAATACAGATAACTAGAAAATATGATTTTGAGAACTCCCTGTGTTCCTGGCCTGTCACCTGAACTTGTTTTCTTCTGCTCCTGAAAGAGCAACTTTCCAGTATCAGGATGACATGAGCCTTTTTATTATTATTATTATTATTAATAAATTTTTACAGTAATAAATGGCATAGTGTTGGCCTCAGCAGAAATGTGCAGGCAGGAAAACTTCTTCATGTATTTATTGTTACCATGGATGGAAATTACTTACTAAAACCAAGAAAAGGGCAACAATTGGCTTTAATAGGAGGGATCAGAGTTTCCCTGCTCTCAGGCATGAACCAGGTCAGAACATGCAAAAGAAAAAAAAAAAAACAATCATTCTCATAGGGAAGTGTTACGCGTGGCAATGACGATGTTGCTGAGGTGGAGATGAGTCTGAGATTGTGGGGGAGCTGCCCAGTCACTGCATAGAATAAGCTGAGATTTATTCACTGGTGCAGCTATTTCTTTCCCTTACTTAACAAGTATGTGCCCTTGAAAGCAACATTTAAATCAATGGCATCTCAAAGGGAAATGCTCAAGCACTTTGTTATTTAGCATCACTAGGAGGCAGGCGATGCCAAGACAGAGTCTATATAAGCTCTATTGCAACAGATATCAATGGGAAAAATGTAATAGAAAGTAGAGCGCAACAACACCTCACTGGTGGTGACTTCACCTACAAGTATGACTATTTACCTGCTGGCCCATGTGCCAAACCGCTCATTTTCTGAGTGTCTGCCAGCGCTGGCCCTTAGAAGGTGGTTTAACCTGAGTTTGTACTAGGGCTACTCAGGAAAATTTTGGAAATTTTTCACTTTATAAAAACAAAACCAAAACAGTAACAGATACCCAGCTCCTTTGTTACTGGTGAATACGATTAGTGTGTGAATGAGGTGCCAGACGCCTCTAGCCTCATTGCAGCCTGTTCACTCACACTCAGAAGCACCATGTGGCATTGTGAAAATTGGGCTAATACCAAAGACGGAGCAAAAACACCAGCCAAAAATACCACACCAGCCTTCCTGGTCAAGGAGAGAAGAAACATGGAGCTCAGGGATGACAGTGCCAGGCTCTGGGAACAGTCCCCATGGGGACCAGAGCACAGGCGCAGAGTTTGGGTTATCAGACTCCTGCCTGCCTGTCAAATGTGTGTGATTACCTTGATTAGTGCTTTTTTTCCCCATTTTTTCCCTCCTTCCTCTTTTTTTCCCCCATGTGCTTTGCTGTATAGGGAAAGGCATTTGCGCGCGGCTCTGCCTGGCGAGCGCCGGAGCTGGCCCTGCCCCGGGAGCTGCGTCCTGCTCCGGAGCGGCCGAGCAGCAGCGAGAGCCCCGGGCGGCACCAGCCCCGGGCCACGCCGGCGCGCGGGCTGGCCAGGAGAGAGCAGCTCTGCTCCTCCTCTGGCGCMGGCCCAGGCGCCCGGCTGCCCTGGCAGGACCTGCTGCGTGTGGCTGAGCTCCAGCAAAGGCAGCAAGGAGCCAGTAACGAGGAGCCGTCATCAGCTTGGGCAGCTCGTCAGGGTTTCTGCCCACGGGCCCAGCATCACCCCTGGAGGACTGTGGAGCTGCAGTGATGTGCCGGGAGGCCCTGAGTTCAGACCCAGCTCCCACCAGAGCCGGCAAGACTGGCAGCTCCGTGAGGCCTTGGTCACCTGGACAGTCCTCCTGGAGAGAAGGGGCCAGCAGGACAAGTCCTGGCCAGGCACAGGCAGGCGCTGGCCTGTGTGGTCTGCTGGGTGAGGCCCATGGAGCAGGGCTGGGATGACCTGTGCCCAAGGCTGAAGGCAGCTCCATGCACACCAGCAGGTGCGCAGCAGGTGGCTCGTCCCAGGGGCTCCAAGCTCCCTGGTGGCACCGGGACCTTCGGCAGGATGCGGCCCGGGTAGGAAGATCCCTCCCACCTTTGTACAAGTACTTGCACTCTCCTGCCCTTCCCCCACAGGAAGGGACAATGGGAAGAACCCAGCAGACCTGGGAAGCAGGAGCCTGGTTCCAGCAGAGCTGCGGCAGCTCCCCTCGTTTCCTCCTGCTTTTGTCCTAAAAGGCCAACTGCCCCAACACCAACCACAGCAGCTCAGAAAGCCCCACGGGTGTGAGAAGGGGCCGAACCCCAAATTGGGGGCCATGGGGTGCAGGGCTGACTCCCTTTGGGTGAGACCTGGGAGGTTTGGTGGCCCGTGGCTGCCACGYGCCTGGAGTGAAGGAGCCCTCCAGCAACGGGGTTGGGGAACGTGCCCCTCACTGAGGGACTCCATGGACCTCGTGACTTATTGTTGAAGAAAGAGACAGCAAAACCAGCTTGTATGAAACCCGATTATTCAAATTTATTAACATCAAGAATTATGCAATGATGCTGTAGATTTTTTTTTTTTTTATTAACAAATAGAAAACAGACTGTATACAACAGTGACCCCTACAGCACTATGCATCCACAAGGTAAAAATGAATGTGTCCTCCAACATTACCAACCCTGGATTGCTGATTTCAACATAGCTCGGAATCTTAACATTCGGAATACATGTGATAATACAATTAGATACCCTTCCACCACCTTTATTCATAACTCAATGCACTCAAAAGAGGGCTGCTCACTCCCTGTCTTTAGTGCAAGCGTGATATAATAAGGAGTATTAATATATAGTACCATTAAATTAAGTCCAGTAGTCTTGCCACATTGGTTCATTAGAACGTCCTGAAGTAGCGGAAAGTACAATATTCTAATGACTTTTAACATTTGCAGGATAGCAGAAATTATAGATACACCCAACCTCGGAAAACATGTGTACTCCCCTCCCCTTCTCTGCAGGACCTTGCTTTGCAAAGAGAGCCTGGCGGCTCTGCTCCGGCATTGGCTGGGATTGTGCTCCTTGCCTTTGGAAAATGCTCCAATTGGGGGGGCAGCGCGGTGCTCGCGCGCACAGGACTGCAGGATCAACCCCAAGGGCCGTGTCTTGCTGCTTCCACCCCATCCCCGGGGAAGTGCGTGACCTCCGTGCCTCTCCTGCCCCCTTCCCAGCGAGACACCCAAAAAGAGGCTCCAGAAAAAGGAGCCCGGGATTCTGGGTCTCCCACAAACCAGGTGATGACAACTCATATCCTACCGGGATCTGCCAGTGCACACGGTCACCGGATCGGTTTAACACGCCTTGGAACAGGGCTGAACAGTTTCCAGCTGACAAACGGGACTGCTTCTCCAGCAACCTCACGTGCCCTCCCAAATCTACTCAGTAAATAATGGAGGGAGGAAAGGCTAAAAAAATAATTGGTAGCTGAGCTCCAGTTCCATGAAATTTCATATTCTACAGAGGATTAAAAAGCAGCCTACAGGGAATGGAGCTGGGCAGGAACCACAAGCCAGCTGCTGCAGATTACCAAGGAAGCTGCACTAAAATGGGCAGAACCAGCAGTGACCGGGCTGAAATAAACACAGGGCAGTAAAAAATGTTAAAGCAAAAGGAAATTAAAAAAATAAACAAAAAAAACCCCAACTCCCAAAGGTTTRGCGGTTCCAGTTCTGCATGGGCAAAACATTAAGACTTGCAAAAAAATAAAAAATAAAGGAGATTATAAAACCCACTAGTAACTATTTTACATGTCTAAAAAAAAAGATCCCATTCCACCCACCTAAAGCCTCGCTGTGAAATGCAGTCGCGTGAGAGAGGGCGAGAGATGCACATGAGCAGAAATTCAGCCAGAGACTGGAAATGCTTTTGGAGTCGGATCCCCTCGTTTGGCGCTGGGGCGAAGTTCCTAAATGCCGTGGTCAGAACAGGTTGGCATGGAGGTCTGCTGCCTCGGCAGCACCTCCGTCTGTACAGAAAGACTGAGGATTGGGCGGCTCTGGCTCACAGGGACCCATCTCCACTCCTAGACATCCCCACCGCGACTGGAGGAAAGCACTAGTTACGTTGCATAGTGGTCGAAGCTGCCGAGATACTCCAGCGCCGCYCGGTAGCACAGCTGGTACTGGTCCTGCGAGGCAGCAAGGGGGCACRTGAGAGGCAGCGACACAAGGACACCAGGATGCAGGGCTGTCACATGCAGAGTGCCCCCACTCCCCTTCCTCCTCCCACCATCACCCCAGGGAGAGCCCAGGAGGCAGAGTGTGTCCCAAGTCCAGCTCTGCTGGCCCTGGATTGCTCATGGGAAGGGGCTTGGGACACACAYTCAGCAGCCTCGCTGTCCAGGGAGCTCCAGGCTGCTATCTGACCCCCTGGGCAAGACCCGCTGCCAGTGCCCACGGGGAGCAGGGCACTCACCTCTGTCTGCACCATGGCTGGCCGCTGTGTCCGCAAGGTCTTCACTGTCTGGAACATGTCAACGACGCCCTCGTAGCGCATCCGCTCCAGCACGATGCTCAGCGTGATGAACACGCCTGTGCGCCCGACCCCAGCGCTGCACGGAGGGACCAAGAGGAGCCGTTAGGGACCCGTCAGCTCCCGCACGGCTCCACCGAGGTGCCCTCCCTGCTCTGCTAGTAGGAGCAGCACAGGTGTCCCCAGCTYGTGGAGCACGAGGGTCTGGCTCTGYGGGGCCAGGAGAGGCCACAGGGACATCCCAGCTAGAGATGCCCTCCCAGTTCCATGGGAACCATCACCTCTACCTTGCCTCTGGATCCTGGCACCTGTGGTAAGAACCAGTGGCATGAGGGCACTGAGTTAATCTAACCCTGTGCCAGAAAGGCTGTCAAGGGGCTCCATGGACTCTGCTGCCTCCTCCTCCCATTGCCTCTGGCCAGGGGTGCGCAGAGGGAACACGAGGTGCAGCAGAGCTGGTAGGTGCTGGGGTGGGGACAGCTCGGTGGGCTCTGCCCAGGGCRGTGGCAGCTGCCGGCTTGTCTCCACTCACCTGCAGTGCACCGTGATGGGCCCATCCTGCCCGAACTGCTCCTTGGTCTTGTGCACCTGCCCGATGAAGTCGATGAAGCCCTCTCCTGTCTTTGGCACTCCCTGCTCCGGCCAGTCCGTGAACTGGAACTGGCGGATGGTCCGTGACTGGCCGTCCTGCAGGGACAAGGGGGTTACACACGAACCACGGGGAGATTCCAAAAGGGTCTGATCCTGCTCCCCCATGGCTGGTGCTGCTGACCTGCTCCCCGGGCCAGGGAAGGAGTGAAGGGGGACAGGCCACAGGTGAGACCAGGCAGATCAAGCACCCTCATCACCCAGAGCGGCTGAGCTGAGCAGGGCCCTTGGGCACCTAAAGGGGTCACTGTCCTGGTCCCATTTTGGTCCCAGCTCCACCTCACGACAGTGTTTGCTGTCAAATATGGGTCCTGTGCCTGGTCATATGCTGCACACACTGCAGCTGCTGCAGGGTCTGTGTTAACCAGTGGCCCAATGTGTCATACAGGCAAAGCAGGGTCTGCTCCTGGTAGGATTCCAAGTGTGACACAGTAGGAAGAAGGCAGTGCCGGACAGGGCGCTGCTTTCGGGTCGCTCTGGGAGCTGCTTGGCCCTCGCCGCGCTGCCAGGGACACACAKAGGTGGGGCAGAGGCGCTGGAGGCAGGTGAACTAGTGAGGCAGAGGCTGCACTTACCCTGGCATCTGTGACCTTGAACTCCCGGAGGATGTACTGGGGCATGTTGTACTCTGCCATGGGGTCCACCACGAAGTACTGGTACCGGGCAGAGCGCTCTGCGGGCCAGTACTGATGGCACTTCTCCTGTGGGCGAGGAGCAGTGTGAGACGTGAGCGCCAACAAACTGTGTCGGAGCCCTCTGCTCCCCTACCTCGGGACACATTCCACCCTGTCTACCCGTGCAAGGCAGGCTCCTCCACGCACCCCCTAACACGCACATCACCCCACTGCTCCCTGGCGGGGAGCGCAGCAGAGGGGATCCCCTCCCCTGGGCCGCACGTCTCGGAGCTGCTCTCAGCCACCAGGACACCGCAGGAAGCRGGGCCCATGCACGCGGCCAGCAGCCACCCAGCCCTCATCTCCCTCACGCGCGACTCCCAGTTCCTACCCGGCCCATCTCGCGCAGCTTTGTCAGCATCACCACGATGGTGGAGTTGTGTTCCCAGAGCATCCGCCAGAAATCCTCCGTGGTCTCCGCCAGCGGGCCCTGCGTGGCGATGTAGGCCTTCTGCTGCCTGCGACAACGAGACGCTGCTCAGGGCAGCTCTGGGACAYGGGGCCGGCCTGCCCGAGAGCTGCAGCGAGGAGGCAGGGCTGCCAAGGTGGCCGCGGGACACAGGCCTCGAGGGCTGGACCACAGACTCCGTGCAAGGGATGAGCCTGCCTTGAGTGTTCACCACAGGCACAACCTGGCATGGGATCCATGAGGCTGCCAGGTCTTGCTGGGTGACAGTGCCACCAGCGTAGGCAGTCACCGGATGGCAGGGCCAGCTCCTTGCAGGAGGGATGGTGGGTATGGGCACCCCCTGGGATCCCCTGTCGCTCCGAGAGCTCCGCTCTAAAACACCGAGGCTGCTGCCTGTCCCTGCTCGCTGGGGCCCTGCTCCCACCAGGCTGCGTGAGCGGCCCCTTGGCGGTGGGCGACAGTGGCCAGGAGCAGGGACACGGCCGTATCTCGCGGGTGGCTCCGGCAGCCGGCGGCTCCGGCGGGCGCTTGGCCACTGCGGGGCGCCGGAGCCGCGCGCCCAGGGCCGCACGCGCCCACCCCAGCGCTCCCGTCGCTGCCTCTCCGCGAGGGAAGGTGCTGCAGGCAGCGGGAACGTGTGGGATGCAGACAGGGGCTGCTTCCAGGCGGATTTATAGCACACGGTAAAAAGCAGGGAGTGGAGGTGTGCCGGGAAACATAAGCGCTAATAAAGATGCAGCATCAATGACGTCTGCAGGACCCGGGGCCAATTGATCTCTTCAGAAAACACAGAGGAAGATTGCTCGGTTCACAGGAAAGGACAGGAGGAGATAACAGAGCTCTTTGGGGACAGGATAGGTGGCACATGAAGTGCTACCACCTGTCATGCTGGCAACTCGCCCTCCGTAGCATTATCATCAGCAGCACAACCAGCACCGCTGCAGAGCCGGCATGGGGGCTCCAGCCCCCCGGGCAGACRCGAGGGCCGGGCTCTCCGGAGCGCTGCACGGCTTGGCCGCCCGCGCAGGGCACTACTAACCTGCATGCCCCAGTGTTTCCTTTGGCAATGCCTCTTGCTGCCGGGGATTCACCAGCCCAGGAACAGCACTTGGGCAGTCGTGCTGGAGTGGGGGCCTCATCAGGGCRTTTCCTCCCTAGCTGGGTGACCCTACTGGGGTGGTGCACAGAGAATCACGGGCACCAGCCTGCACGGGCACTGTTGGATTTGGTGGCTGGTCTGGTTACTGCCCAGGGAAGATGCTGGGAAGGAGATGTGGCTACAGGGCAGTTTCCCTGTATTCTCCTTTTCTGGCACTTGGCACTCAAAAATGAGCTGCCAACAATTAGACAGAGAAACTGTAAGCATCTCTTACAAGATCCAGCACGCAGGATCTCAATTCTTGCTGTTTAAAAGGTATCTTGGGCTGCAGAAGCTGGTGATCGGCTTTCCAGTGCCCATCCCCAGCTCTGCCTGAGGATCCAAAAAATCAAAATGTGGGACAAGGAGCCTGGAGCTTCTACTGCAAACACAGCTTCCCTCTCTAGCTGCTAGTGACGGGGGACAGGTTTATACCAGACACCACAGATGCAAAATTCAAGCCAGAGATTTCTAGCAGAAGGTCCCGTAAACCACTGCAGGAGCCAGCAGAGCCTCCTGCCTCAGCCATGTGGGCATCTGTCTGCCACAGTATGAGCAAGCCTGGCAGCTCCCACTTGCCAGCAGTCTTCACACATGGCAGCTGGCACTGGAGCCTCTGAGAGGATCAAGATAGACACAAAGCAGGAGTGATCCCCAACACATGCCCAGCACGTCAGGACCAGTCCTCAGCAAAGAGCAGCAGGCACCTCTGCCCAGGCCCCSAAGTGGGCAGGAAGGGCTGGCCCAGGCCCCTAAGGCGGCCCTTACCTGTACCCATCTATGAAGCTGGCATTGATATAATCGGAGCCCTCGACGCCCCGGATGGGCTGCAGGCAGACCCTGGTCAGCTCGTAGGGCATGATGTTCACGAGGCGGTTCTTGAATTTGTTGCATGGGAGGTTGGCACTGATGAAACGTGAGGTATGTGCTTTAGAGTTGGCCAGCAGCTGCAAGCAGAGGAGAGCGGTCAGAACCCAGGCTGGGGATGCAGCAACCGGGGCTGAAATCGGGAGCTCTGGATGCAGGAGGAGCATCCAGACATACTGATGGACACCAGCGACCCACAGCAGCTCTGACCCACAGCGGGCTGGGACACACAGCTGTGGGTCAGAGATGAATGAGGGACACAGGCTCAGGCCATCAGGGAAGGAAGATTTTCTGTCTCCTAACAAAGTCATGCTATTTACTTCTCACCCCTGAAGAGCATAAGAAAAATGTGAAACTTGTGACATATTTAGGCAACAAAGATCTATTTTGGGTTACTGTGAGACATTTTATGGTTCGCTTTGAGCCCTGCAAGCTGGAGTCATGGTAAATGTGTTACCTAGATTTGCTGGCAGAAACATTCAAACAAAATTTGCTCTTTTCTTCATGTGTTTTTTTTTTTTTTTTGCTTGTTTAAAAAAAAGGTTAAAAGAAGGGATTTTCTCCAGTGTCTCACAAGCTGCCATTCTCACTCCATGGCAGAGAGTCGCTGTGGGAGGATGGGGTTGCTCTCTGGAGAGCAAGGCAGCCACGAGAGAGCCTCCCGAATCCTGCTCCCACGGGGCACAGAAATGCAGCCAGGCTGCAGAAGGGACCAAGTTTTATTACTGCTCCAGAGTTTGTTTGTTCTCAGAACAGTCACCAAAACTAAACCTAATTCTGTGGGTGCCTTGAGGTGTTTCTCAGGGAAGGTGTCACCATGAGACACAAGGGCAGCACACTGGGTTGTGACACTGACGTGCAAATATCCATCTCACACACGCACCCGTGAAAAAAGGGATGCTGGACTGAAGAGTTTTCASCTTGGAGCCCGTGAGGAGAGCCTTGCAGATGTAAAAACACCCTCCTGTCCTCCCCGCATCCTATACCTTCCTTTCACACGTGCACACCTGTGAATTTTCCTGCTCTTTTGGGAGAAGAAGCTCCCTTGCCCTGTGGAGATACTTCTAGTGCCACAAGCCCTAGGCACCAGCAGCTCTGCTGGCTGCAGGACAAAGTTGCTCTGTCTGTCTCAGTTTATGCAGAAAGTCAATATTTTGCTTCTCCTGCTCCTTTATCACTTGGTGAGAATTCCCAGGGTGAAGCTGTATTACTGCAGTTCATTTTGAGGCCTGCATGGTCTGCTGCCTCCCTGCATGAACCATATTCCCGGGCATTAGTTAACTGGACTAATGTTCCTTGTCTGAGAGCACAGACCCTTACCAGAGTTGTTTTCCATCTTCAGGGTTGTAATAAATATATGTGGTCATGGACAAACATAGCAAAATGAGGGCCTACCTTTTAAAAACAGTATGCCTTAAAATGCTGCCTTCTCCAATTCTAGAAATGAGGTTTTGGTATCTAGATGGTTAAAGGACAACAGAGCTCAGCATTGAAGAAATGAGACTATAAACGTCTCACATATTTAAATTGGAGCCGTTTCCAGACAAGTTGTTCACAGTAACATCAATTATCACTAACACGATCTGCATCTGATTTCAGATGCAGCTCCTGCCGCACAGTGAACCTGGAGCTCAACGTGCTGCTGCGAACTGCGCATCCATCTGCCTTTTTTATTCTCCCCAGAAACTGCCAAACCAGGAGGGATCATGGCCAACACAAGCTTTACAATTCAAATGCATTTTAAATCACTGCCTACCTGGTTTAGAAATGTACAAATGAGTAAGTGTGCATGCAAGAACCCACGGCTCCCCTTTGTGCCCTGGATAAGCCGCTCAGTGGGGCCACGCGGGCAGGGACGTGGYCCTGGGGAAGGGGGTGCTCGGCCACCAACCTTGAACTCCAGCTCCATCGCAGTGACGCTCTCGCCTGGCGGGACCTGAGTCAGCTTCTGGATGTGAGCAAAGAGGTTGCGGGCAGGCACCTCGGTGTTGCCACAGGTTGCTGCCTCCAGCAAGGCCTCGTGGATGAAGATGTATTGGTCCTCTGTCTGCACCATGTAGTTGCGCTGCGAGCGCATGCACGTCACGTGCCCGTAGATGTCCACGGTTTTCTCGTGCTTCATCCGCTCCAGCATGGCATCGATGACAATGAAGCAGCCAGTTCGGCCCACGCCGGCGCTGCGGGGACAAAACGTACAGCCTGAGGTGGTGATGCCTCCTACGGACACCGTGCCAGCATCGATGACCCTTAGGAGGGCACCCAGACTCCAGAGGGCACAAAAGCAGAGCAAAGGGTGCTCTGAGAGCAGATGAGCTGAGCTGTAAACGATGTGGCGAGAGGAAAGAGACAGGTTTGGGAGAGTGCAGGAGGCAGCCCTTGTGCGGTCTCCCTGTCACTGGCRGGGCAGGAAGGACATGGTGTCACCCTGCCCGTCCAGGCAGCGGCTGGCAACACCTCCACACGGGACTGAGAAAGGTGTTCGGCACCCGGGAGAGCTGCAGGGTAGAGGTGCATGGAGTGAGGAGTCCTGGAACCCAGGCTGGGCGCCGGTACCAGTGGAGTCCACAATTTTAAGCTTGCTCATTCCCTTATCTCAGTCACTATTTTGTAACCCAGAAAATAAGAGAGCCARCCCTGGAGGGAAAAGCCAAAAGGGGAAGGAGGTCATGCGTGTGTCTATGTTAAACATTTTGCTCAAGTCATAGACCCCTTTCTGTGTCTTTTGGAAATGCAGGAGCAATCCTCTACCTGCTCAGTTCCAGAGCACCCCCAAAACAACAGATACGCTGCTCTGACGTGTAACAGAGGGAGAAATATGAAGACAGACACTTCCTCATTTATGGCGCAAGACAGATCCTTAACAGGGCTTTAATACAGCTTGTTTGTGTGTTAATTATACCTCACTCCCATCTGAAACAGAGCATGAAAGAAGAGCATTAAACACTGCTGGTAAGGCGTATGCTGGAACAGCAATGATGGAGTGGTTTGCTTAGTAATAGTCCCCACATGGCTGGTATGAATAAATCTCAGGCCAGATAAGATGCTGAACCTTAGCAGACTAATATTTTCACTGAAAGAGCCCCCTTTCTACCCTGCTGAGCAGTTCTACTGTAAACACCATGCATGGACACCAGCACAGGTAGCTGCATGTCCAAGCTGTGCCTCTGAGAAGGAGCACACACTTATGCTGGGCACATTCACATTATTTTTGAACTCTGCTTGCTCTTTTTGTGAGAAAAAGCATGTTCTGAGGCTCTCTGTAGAGTAGCACTGTTAATCTGACAGAGCAGTAGCAATACAAATTTCACCACTGTGTTGCTGCCACTAGCTACGGACCTGTTCCATGACCAAGTGCAGCAAGGGTTATGCTACCGTGTAATCTTCCCTGCAGGAACAGGAGTCACCACTTTTGGCAGGCCAACTCAAGGCTCCTGGAGCCAGCAGGTACGTGCCCAGACGCAGCTTTGCTAACACACAGACCTACCTGCAGTGGACAACCATGGGCCCAGCATCTGGCGGGTTACAGGCCTTGACCCGTCGCAGGAAAGCGAGGATGGGCGTAGGGTATTCTGGCACCCCGTGGTCAGGCCAAGCCATGAACTGGAAATGTCGCAGTTCTCGCTTCTCGCTGGAACCATTCTGGTGAAGAAAGTGCACGGGAGTTTAGTGTGAGAAGGGTCTCACCCTAGGGGGAACTTAGGGATGGGGTGAGAAGCAGGCATTTAGTGCTGTGCATGACCCTGCACATAGAGGGATTTTGKCCCTGGAAATCTGAAGGCTGAGTACAAGGTCCTTGCAAGGTCTCCATATCCCTGGATGGACTTCCATACCCATGGAAAAGGCCAGGTGATGAAGCTCTGGAAAGYCAGGTGATGCTGACAGCAGAGCAGCCCTGCGGCACTGGAGCTGCCTGGCAGGAAGGAGAACGACTCTGTTCTGCGCAGCACAGAGTCACTGCTGTGGCACTCGCCACATACCCAAGGTAAAGGGGACATTGGCCACAGCAGCAAGTTTGCTCCCTGCTCCTTGGAATCASAGGCTCTCTATGGGATGTCAGGATCACAGAGGTGGCACTTCCCGGGCCTCGGCACAGCTCAGCCCTGGGGCAGCTATGCGGTAGGACTGGCTGGGTGACTGCTGGGGGCAGATGCCTCCCAGGGTGTGAGCGGGTTCCCAGCGGGGCTGGCATGGCCCAGGCTGAGCTGTGCTCAGGAGCGGCCCACCGAGCTCTGCTCACACTGCTGCTGGCGCTGTCCCCTGGGACTTCCACCACTAACGAGGTGCGCAGCAGGCGGCACAGACGGGCACGCACGTCAGCCTGGTCCCTCCATTTGCATTATTAGTGACAGGGCTGSCAAAAATCCCCTTCTTCCCACGCTGTCTCTGCAATAGGCGGCCAGCTGTTACAYGCACGCTGGCCGGGGCGGGCTCAGCCTCTGCTCTGCAGCCCGGCCACAGGGCCTGCGCGCGGCAGAGCAGCGGGTATCCTGGTCAAGCTCCAGCAGCGCTGGGATGCGCAGCCAGCAGCCGATCCCACCGTGCAGCCCAGCTGCGAGGAGCAGCCTGTGGACGGGCGGCAGGGCCGGCCGAGGCAGGTGCCATACCTTGTACAGGGCGAAGGTCCGCACAGTGTAGGTCGCCAGCTCGACTGTGTCCAGCAGAGTCACCTGGATCATGCCGTAGGTTTCCGTGCCCCGGCTCGGCCAGTACTGGTCACACTTCACCTGCGGGGAGGAGAGGAGGAAGGGTCAGCGCTGGGCTGCTGGACAGGGCACCTTGGGTGAGGGACGTGGCTCTGCCCTCCGATGGGGAACAGCATACAGGACTCACCGGACTAGGCAGCGTGAGGTGCAGAGAAGGCCCAGCCTTCCCCCTGCACTGCCCCCAGCCCCACGGAGGGCCCTGCCAGGGACAYCAGGCACCCCGGTGAGAGAAGGGACCCAGGACGGTGGACACTGCACAGCCTCGAGAAGCACACAGCCCTTCAGAATCCCCCCACAGCCCCAAGGCCAGGAYAGCTCCTGCTGCAAGCTGCTGGCCAGAGCTCCAGCCTGTTGCCCCTCACCAGATGTCCCTGCTCACCCATGCCTTCCTCCTCCTCTTCAGCTATTTGCAGCTCTGCATTTACAAACTACTCCTCCAGTTTTGTTGTCTCCAGCTCAAGCTCTCTTTAATGTGGCACCCTGAGCTCTGTGTTTCACTTTGCACCCAGCTGCCAGACCCAGGGAGCCGCAGAGCCCGGCCGACAGCGGGAAGGCTTCACTGCCACCCAAGTGCGCGCTGCCGAAAACCGCTTCCCGCCCTGGGAGAGAGGCGTGAAWGGAAGATCATCTGTGCTTGTCAGGGAATAGTAAACTTAATTATTAGCCGAGCATGTTTACACAGGAACGTGTGGGATGGGAAACAACAGCCGTAATTAGAAATCAATGGAGTTCTGCCTTCTAATTGAAGGCACTTTAAGCAGCGTGGGGGCGGTAACAGCAAAGCCCTGGACTCCAGCACCCGCATCCCGGGTCACAGGGGACGCAGCTGCTCCAGCACTCTGGTCTCCGGGCTCACCAAGTGGCCTCACAGGCATCCTGCAAGGCTGCAGGAGTCAGGACAGGGCTCGGAGCATCCCTTATCCCCCAGCTCRGGGCGACCTGCTCTCCCAGCCGCTCTGCAGCTGTAGATCAGCACTCCCAGCCCGTGAGCTCGCGGYGTGCCGGGCCCTGCACCAACCTCACCCGCCTCCTGTTCCTCRCTCAGCTCGGAGCAGCGCATCACTGTCAGACGAGCGGCTGCAGAATGAACAACTCTGAGGTCGCAAACCCTATTTCAGAGCTAAACTGATCCCATCCTCGCAGGCAGCATGTGCAGCCACCCGAGCTCCCCTCTCGTGCCCGAGGATGTCGTGGCCGCTCTCTGAAGGAGGCGAGAGGCGGGAGGCAGCCACGTGCCGCCTGCTGTGCCGCTCGCCGCCCGGCCACCCCGGCCTGGGCGCTGCGGGCGGCCGCCTGCCCTCCCTGCAGCGCCCCGGCCGCACCCGCACAAAACTAACTTCCGAGGAGTTCCCTGCGAGGGCTATTAGCAGCGCCCGGGCYGGTAATTGAAAATTATTTATTCATGACCAGATAAGAGTCAGTCACATTTTCTGCCAAATTTACCCATAATGTTTATGCCCCATTTTCAAGCTCTGTAAATTTTATGCTGAAGCCGATGCACTGCGGCACTAGAGCAGATAAGAGATGTTTTCTTCTGGCATTGCTTGCTCCTCATTAACTTAAGAAGTCCAGTGATGTCCTGAGCAGCCATTTATTGCAGCTTTGCCGAGTGATTGCTCCCTTTGGATGCCCCGTGCCCGAGTGTGGCCGGGCACCCTCTGCAGCGGGAGGCTCTGCTCCGGGCCCGGCACGCCAGCGCTGGGTGGCCTCACTGCCAGTGGGGCAGCAGCGTGGGGCAGSATGGGGCTGCCAGGCCCCCCTTCTCTCAGATCCCTCCCGGACCAGCCCCTCCGCTCGGGCTCCTGGGGATTGCCCGTTGGGGGGAGAAATTTCTGCTTTCACGTCGCTCCCGTGCAATACACCCCGCCTGGTACGTGCCACGCTCAGAGCTCCGGGAAAGCTAATCTACAATGTGTGTTTCTGAACTGCCACCAAATGATTCTGAAACTGATTGTAAAGCTTTGAAGGCAGCTAAATTGCACAATCCAGCCATTTCTATCCTTTATGTGCCTCTCGCTTTGTGAAAACATGAAAAAGGGAGGATGATTTGGACCATCAAGCCAGTTGAAATTGCAGACCATAAAAGCCGACGCTCTTTAAAGATTTTTTTCCCCCTGCAGCTCAGGAGCCCTTTAAAGCACTGTCACCCCCACGGGGCTGCAAAGCTGCTGCTGGTGCCGGTCGGCTTATCTACACCCAGCACTGCGGGGCACTGCGGAGCTCCCTGGGGAAGGAGGCAGGGCCCTGTGCTGGGCACCTCGACACAGCCCTGCTGCCCAGCCCGGGCTCTGCTGCTGCACACGTGCTCTGTGCTGTCCCAAGACCTCTATGGTCACCGCTGTGTCATGCCCACGCCTGCAGTGCTGCAGCCCATGGCATCACATGGACACCGTCAGGCAGCRACACTGCGGGGATCCAAGGGGACCGTGAGGTGGCATCAGATGAGGCTTGAAGGGTGATGTAAGCTGTAAAACAGGGGCTCACGCTGAAAACTGGCAGCAACAGAAAGCGACTGGGATTTTCCTTGGTCTTAAGTGAGCTCTCAGCACCCATCATCAGAATGGAATGTGGACAGGGAGAGCAGGCAGCTTGCTGTGGAGGATGCTGCAGAAACCACCGGAACACAGAGCAAGTGTAAGGAAAAGCCAGAAGGGARCTCCCTACCTGCTCCCTACCGTGGCCCTGCTGTCAAGGGGCACTGTGAGGCACCTGCAGGCCAAGCTCCTGCGGCGGCTCCGCAGGCAGGAGCCCCTGCTCGGGCTGGACCAGCTCGGAGCGGTGCGGCCAGGCCGAGCACCGGCAGCCAACRCAGCCCCCGGCCCCGGCGTTGGCAGCGCCATGGGGCCCCGCTGCCGCAAGCCCAGCCACGTGCGCCGCGCTCGGGACAGAAACCGGTGTCGCAGGAGGTAAGGAAGGGACGACAGGGCAGGCAGCGTGTGGGGGGGAGATAACGCACGGCTCGGCAGCACCGACGCGACAAGCGCCCGCGGGGTCGCAGGGAAGCCGTTATCTTAGGGAAACACGCGCCTCGGAGAGCCTGCCTGCAGCCGAGCCGCCCAGAAGGTGAGCGAGACAGGGCTCTGGGCACAGATTTACTTGGCAGCCAGAAAAGGCTTTTCCTCAGACTTCAAACGAGCGTTCCAGCAGGGAAACGCGAAGCAGCAAGATCTCCGTGCGCCCCATCGCTGCGGAGCGGCCGAGCAGCAGCCCCTGATGCTGTGGGGTGGCCCCTGCGCTCAGGCCCAAGCAGCGACAGGTCAGGCTGAACCCCCCTCATTACGCAGGGAGGGGCGATCAGGACCGATGCGGGAGCAGCCGAGTGCAGAACCAGGGCTCAGTCCCCTCGAGATGCGGGTTTCCTCCTGCAGGCAGCAGGGCATTTGTAGAGCAAGGGAAGCCCAGGAAGAAAAGCTATTTCTGTGCACGCAGCAAAGGCAGATCTGTTTTGCCAGTGATCTGTTGCTCCAGCTGCTTCCGCCCAGCCCAYGTGGGCTGGGACACCCCTGCAAGCATTTCAGTGCCAAGGCTCCGAGACGGAGAGAGAGCGCGTGGCCAAAAGTTTCAGCTCAACCCAAACTTGACAGTTCCTGCTTGTAGAGAACAAACTTATTGGGCTAAAAATAACCAGTACTTYACAGCTTGAGCACACAGCCCCTTCTCCCAGGGTTGGCATGGCAACGCTAAAATATTCTGCAAGCACAARCGCTCGCTGCTAAAATTTTACTTTTAGGAAGAAACCCAATCAGGAGAGGCAGGAGCTGCCTCCTGCTTGGGCAGGCTTTGCCCAAGGGTGCAGCAGGGTGCACGGGCAATTTGGTCACAGCTTGCAAGCTGTGAGCCCTCGTGCTTCAGGGGCCAAGCAGAGGCTTCTGTCACCCCAGAAGCACCATCTACAGTGAGGGCTCCTGCTCCCACCTCGCTGTCCCTCGCTGTCCCCACAGTCTGCAGGCAGCTTTGCACTTATTACATCAGCATGTCTAATCTTGGCAGTGTGAACTGATCGTTTATACATGTTGTCATTGGACAAGGCACAAATTACTCCTGTTGCTGCAACGAGACTCCGTCAGCCGTTCCCCTGAACTGCCAGGGATGGCAGGGCCCTGTCAAGCTGCAGGATGCTGCTGATACCCCTTACCCAGAGCAGCTCCCAGCTTCTGGGATGCGGCCCCTGGGCTTTCAGGGACTGTCACCAACTCCCCGTTCCAGAGCTTCCCCTCTCTCCCTCTGGCATGAATGTTGYTGCAGGCTGAGAAAAGCTGGATGTGTATGCACGCAGGCACAGCACATAGATGCTAAGAAGTGGCCCAGCAACCAGAGGCTTTGCCACCCTCCTGCCCCAGGAAGAGATGCTCCCGAGGCACTTGCTGCAGGGTGGCCAGGSTTCCCGAGGAAGACCTGCAAGCAGGGCCTGCAGCAGTGATCTCCCCAAGGGAGCAGCATCTCTCCGCATTTGAGCCGGCTCCTTAACACCGTGACGCATCCCCATCCCTTGGTCCCGCTCCCACCGCCAGCTCCAGGAAGGAGAAGCAGCACACACTGTACCCTGGATTTCTCCTCCAGCCTGGTCATCATGACTATCGTTGCCGTCCTCTGCTCCCACACCATCCTCCAGAAGTCACTGAGGGTTTCGGGCAGCGGTCCCTGCGTAGCGATGTAGGCATTCTGCTTCCGATAACCATCAATGTAGTTGGCGTTGATGTAATCGCTCCCGGGGACTCCTGCGGGGAAGGAGGAACAACGTCACCCGGGGCACTCGCCCTGCTGCCCGGCCACAGGGGCTGCCGTGGTCACTCGCATCCCGCACGGTGCAGGTGCCTGAACAAAGAGGAGCCCTCTGTMAGCCGCGCTTTGGAGGAACAAAAGCCGAGAGGCAGCTGCTACCGCATGCAAAGGGGAGTTCACAGGCGGGAATATTAAGGAGCTTGTTTGGCCCCGAGCAATTGATTGAAATAATTGTCTTAAATTCACCTGCTATTTATTACAGTCCTGCAGCACTTTTTAAAAATGTTACTGCTTCATTAATTTCATGATACTATTTGTAAGTAGAGGGTGTTCAGCAAAGAAATCCTGCCACCCCTCCTGCAGGGCCAAGTGTCCTATGGGGAGCCTGAGACCTTCCTCCCACCACCACCGAAGTCCTCCTTAGTGTTAGACCCCCGCTCTGCTGCCTGCTGGCAGAGGCAGCTGCATCTCCCACCCTGCCTGCACTACCTTATAAGAAAGGACTTTCCTTTAAAGGCCTTTAAAATGCAAACACACAGTTACTTAAATAACTGCAGTGAAATGCTGGCCGGAGGCTAAGTTTCCAAGCTCTGCTCAACATGGGCTGCTCAGTGCCCAGCTGGGGGATGAGAAGCAGCAGGAAGTTTCCTCCTCTCCCAAGCAGAGGACATCTGCATTTCACCAGAGGCAGGAAACAAAGCTGAGGGTCCCCCCCTCACCCTTTTGTCCCGGGGAGCTCTTGCCAGGAACCAGCAGCCTCAGAGCAGGTGGCTCTGGGGGAGGCCGTGCCAGTTGCAGYGCCAGCTCCCCTGGCATGGGATGAGGCAGCTGGCAGGGCCCTTTGGGAAGGGTTCCCGGCAAGGCAGACGTTGCTGCAGCAATCAGCGGTGTGGAGGACAGGGCTTCCCCACATACCTGCCCCACAGCTGCCTGCTGGGCCTGCCCAGGAGCAGCCTTGCCTTCCTTCACACAGCTGCTGCTGCAGGGAGCAGCTGGCTCCTCTCCTCTTCCTCCCCCACAGCAGGAATGGTGCATGAGTGTTAGAAAAGACACGTTGTCCCAAGAAAAAGGGCATCCTGACTGCAGGACCCCTTGCAGCAAAACCAAGCCCCTGGTGCTCTTGGCCGGGGCTGTCTCGGCCGCCCCGGCTGGCACAAGCAGCAGCAGCTCCACRAAGTTTTTCCTGAAGCTCTTCTCTTGCCAGCCAGAAACACACACTCGCCTAAGCTGATGCCTGGATGGGATCACGTGTGCACTCCCCTCCTTCACTGGACGGGAAGGCCTCTTTGTAGCGGCTGAAAGGGCACACACTTGTCCCACCACTACAGAAGTATCTCCCTGCCTGGCTGTTCTTCACGGCACCCAGAGCGTGCCCACCTTGGAGGCCCCTCTTACCATCGATGGAGGTCAGGATGACACGCGAGTGGTCGTACGCGATCACGTTCGCATAGCGGTTCTTCGGTTTGTTCACTTCCAGATTGGAGTTCTCCCAGGTGAACTGCTGCCCGGGATCTATGGACTGTGGAGAGAGGGAGGGAAGGAGGGAGGAGTGGTTACRGCACAGTGGGACACTACAGGACACGTTCACTGCAGCAAGGGCATCCCTCCATTAGCCAGATGTGGCTTCCTTGGGTGTCCCCTGTGGCTGTGTCAAGTCAGGCCACCCTAAAGCCCCATTCCCAGGCAGGAGCAGGACCTGTCACCTCTGGACCTGTGGGCCAAGGCCACCCCTTGCTGGGGCAGCCAACTGCAGAGGCAGTTCTGCCCCAGCTCTCACTCTGTGCTCATCCTTCCCCCTGGAGCTACCAGCYGGCAGAAAGTTGGTCGCGTGCCAAGACTCCACGGGGACCTGACTGTGCAGTTCTTGACCTAGCGGTTTTATTAGTTGTTGAACTGCAGTCTCCTGAATTATAGTAAGCCCTGGGTGTCTTGTGCCCCAGGAGCTTGAGGTATTAGTGTCCTGTAAGAGAGACTACAGGCTTCTGCTGGGGAGCAGTCATGAAAATTGATAGGTTACTATCTGCTGCTCTAGCTACTTATGCAATGTAAACATCTCTTGCCTRAGTTAATAGAGTGACAAAGAACTATAAGCCTGGAGAAGAGCTGTGGCTATAAATCTTGCCCTAGAGCCCACATGCTATGCAAGGGTCCAAGAAGCACCCCGATCCCGCGCGCCTTGCATGGGCAGCCTCGCCTGCCGCGCACCGGAGCTGCYCAGGCCTCCGTGCACGCAGACCCTTCCCAACATCTCCCATCATCTTCGCTGGTACACAAGAAAAGAGGAGACAAAGACCATCCCAAAAGCTTATTCCCCTGAGCTGGGATGGCCTCCTTGGCTTGGAGACGCGTGTGAGAGAGCAGAGAGGCACCCAGACGGAGCGGCGGCCGCGTGCAGGGACTTGCTGCACACAKGCAGCCCAGGGCAGGCGGCCGCTGCCAGCAGCCAGAGATCCCATGAACTGCCTGCGTTTCCAACACCGTCAAAGCCTTCTTGAAAACAGGCCCAGCTCAGAGTCTCTGCAGCTTTGCTGGCCTACAGGCAAATATATTGAGCAAAGGGGCCAGGGAACCATGGCTCTCTGTGCTGGACCAGCGTTTGCTTGGCAATCAAACACCCCGTTCTCAAGCAACAAGATGCCTGTGAGTCAGTCTGGCCACGGCCACCACGTCCGTGCCCACAGGGACACCGCTCGCTGCCCGCCGCGCTCTCCCAGCCATCAGGGAGATGCTTCCAGCAGCAGCACCATCACATCCCCACACCAGCATTGCAGGCTGTGCACGGGTGGATCCATCCCCGCAGGGCCCACGGCACCGCAGGCAGCGCCGACGGAAACGCTCCGGAGGATGTGACATCACCGCGCTGCTAATGGGTAGTTTGGGAAATGTAGGATGTAAATAGACATTTTCCACAGAAAACCTGTAATTTTCTATTATCAGAGTAATAAGCAGGCAGCAYCCGCACTCAGAGGCGCTGCCGTGGGGTGGGTGGCAGCGGCGGGCGCCGGGAAGGCTCCCGGCTGGAAACCTGCCGGCTGGGCTGCCACAGGCCCCGCACGCTCCTCTGCCCACGCACCAAGGTGCCCAGGGCTGCTCCCGGCTCCCCGGACACTTTGCTGGCTGCAGATGAGCACAGCAGCACAGCCACCAAATCCACCGGTGAGAGGGTGGCCGCCTTCGGCTGTGGAGGGCACGCAGCGACCTGCCCCACCGCAGGGTTTGCCCGCCGACCGGGAGAAGGGCAGCATAAATGACCAAAAACCACAGAAAAAGTCCTAGTAAGAGGAACAAAATGTGTAAGGAAGTTTCTGAAAGGGGAGTTGGTAGCAGGCTGGTCAATCTCGAGTAGCCTGGAGAAGACCTGCACGGAATGGGTGCTTGTTGTCCCTCGTGAGACCACTACCAGGGGGCAGCAAAAGAGTGTCCCACAGGTGCTCCAGAGCAAACACAAGGAGCCACTTCCTACAAAGCCACATAATTAAGCTGTGCTAGTCCATGCTTCGCAACCACACGGATGCAGGTTCTGCAGGAAGACAAACCAGGGACTGCTCAGGACCGACRCTTGATCCCGCTGCAAATCAGAGCGGAAGGGCCACAGGGCTCCCCGTGTCACGGGGCGCACTATGCTTGGCACAGGGCATCGGTTCCTGCCTCAGCACAAAAAGGGCTTGTCCTGGGCCACACGAGGCTGCAAAGAGCCCCCCGAAAGGAGTATGGCATCAAGGTGTTGCCATTAGGGTTAATTGCTTTGATGGGAAACGACGATGTGCAGAAATGGTCTAATCAGCAGCAGCCTCTTCAGAGGGCAAACAGGTGAGAAAGTCAAAAGTAATACAGCACCTGAGTGCAAAGAGGCTCTAATTAAATACTCCTGCAAATTAGTGACTCATTTAGAAGTAAAATGATTTAATTTAAACTCTGGTGATGAATTAATGTACACCTGTTCCCCCCTTTAAGGCAAATAAATGAGTAAATAAATGTGAGGGTGATGGGCCGCTTGGAAGGTGGTTGGAGCCCATTACACGGTGGGTTATGGCGAGTCTTGTCCCATCTCCGTGGGATGCTCTGCCGCCCCAGCCTGCGGCAGCGCTGCCTTGTCCCCTCCCTGGCTGCACAACTGCTGGGCGCTCGAGTCTCCCCTTGCCCCTCTCTGGGACTCACAGGAACCACCTCATCTCAAAGCTTCACGAGGGTATACTTTCAATGCATGCTCCCTAGAAAGCAGAAGGGCTGGGAAATGGGGAAAAAAAGACCCGGGAAAACAAACAAACAAACAAAYAGAAGCACCAAAACTTTGGGGTTTGCTTTGCTTGACAGTGACAGGAGAGATGCTATAAGGCTGCAAGTACAAACCTAGTAAAAGCCCGATTAGCAAAACTCCTCCTTCCCAGCACAGGGATCCCTGCTGCCACTGCCATCAGCATCAGGACAGAGGCAGAGCACGGATACRGCACCAGACACGGCACCTTGCCAGGCTCCGGGTGCTTTGCAAACACCTTGGAAGCGCCTGCAGGCGCGGGAGGGGAYGGTGCAGGGGCCCTTGGTGCTTCCCAGCCTCCTGTGGAACCAGACGGGCAGCGCCGGCGCTGGCCRCCCTCCGTCTGCACTTGCCTCCCGGACAGGGCCGCAACGCACTCGCAAATCAGGTGCTGGCAGCACTTCAGCCTTGTTATTCCTGTTACTGGAGCGGGAGCGCTGCTTGCCTGCCAGACGCCTCCTGACTAGCCCTTGAGGCCCGGAGCACCSGGCCACCCAGGGCCACCAGGGCTCACCTGCCCTTGGCACCTCCTGCTGCCCTAACGTCTGAGCCTGTCCTGCCAAGCAGAGGCTGGTCGCTACGAGGCTGCGCGTGCGGGAGGCACCATGTTCCCCATGGGAATGCCAGGGGATGGCGCCCTAGGCCGGCGGGGTAGGTGCAGGCACAAGGACAGAAGGTGCTGGGCAGGGCACCTTTACCCTGCGCTGGGGACCAGCAGCCAGAGGAACGTGCCTAYGGGACAAGGCACCAGGGGCGACGCACACAGGTTGCACATTGAGCAGTTCAGAATGGGCATAAGAAAAAAAAAAAGCTGCCCTGGGAAGAGGCTGCAGGATCCAGCATGGAAAGGGCAGCAGCAAGTGGGAACCCGTGCTGGTTGGAGCCAGCCTGTGCGTGGCGGCTAATAGGAAAGGGGGGGACAGTGGGGCTGCCATGGGCAGCGCRGGACGCGCTGTGCGCTGCCTCCGARGGGCGCAGCGCCCTGTGCCAAGGGCAGGACGGTGCCCGGGCACCGGCTGCAGCGCGGGGACGCGGCCCCCAGGAGGAGCTCCGGCTCCGCTGCAGCGCCGCTCGTGCCCCGATGAATAATTAAGAGCCTCGGCCTCCCCTCCACTTATTTAATTCCATTAATCCCGCACTGTAAATTCACTGTGGCTCTCGCTGTACACTAAAAATGAAATACTCTCCTGGTGTGGCCAGGCTGCRAGCAGTTGCCAGGCCATTGCCCCCTGCTCCCGCCGGCTCTGCCGCACACGCACTCGGCATCGCCGTGCCCGCTCTCGCCACACCGCAGAGCRGGAGCACAGGCAGCCCTGCCCGTGGCCGCCTCCAGCAGCTCAACCCCCCCGGCCTGCCGGGGGATGCAGGGTCCCGCCGGGAGCGGCGGCCGGCACTGCGCTCGCTCCGTGGCCGTGCAGCCCACAGGCAGCCGTGAGCAACGTTACTTGTTCCCTGACCTGCAGGGATGGAGGCCAGAGTGCCTTGGAAAGCTCCGCCAGCCTCTCTGCTCCTTTCCCAGGCGCCTGCGGAGGTGCTGACAAGCCTTGTTTTCCATAACCTGTGTCTAGGTTACGGCGCTATCGCTAACACAACCAAGACAAGCGCCAGACTGATGGCTCTGGGCAGCTGGCTTCGCTGGTTAAAGTGCTGTTAAATATTTGCTTTCCGTCTGGGGTGCCTACTGCTCCTGGGACGTGAGCCATCTATAAACAGCCCTGCGCCCCACTGAGACGCTCGGCTGCCAGGCTGCTGTGTGAAAACACTTAAAATGCAGCTCTTCCAAAGCATAACCAAACAGCAAATGGGCCTTGGGGGCTTCTCGGTGCTGCAGCTTTCCCCCGCTTCCTTCGGTGCTCCCTGTGCCCGGGAAGGCAGCACTGCCGTGCCCTGAGCTCCAGTGGGAAGCAGGGAGCTGGCGCTCTGCAAACCCCGGGCAGCCTTTGCTCTCCACTGTCTGAGGCCCCCACACACCAACACGGGCCGGCCGTTCCTGCTTGGGGGCCCATATTAGTGTCAAGCACCTTATGAGCATGTCACGTTCAGTAATTTCATGCTGATGAGGAGAAACACTCGGCAAAATCCAGGGAAAAAAATTATATGCAACAATCAGCTACTTAATAGCTGCTTCAACCTGAAAAGTACAACTGATTGGTGCTCTCAACCAGCCATGATATTCTAGAGAAAGAGAAACGAGGAAAGCACGGCTCGTGAAAACAGCTACGAGAATTCACTTCATGCCTGTTTTCTTGACATGCATTCCCAGCTCGAGGAAGGAGGACGGGAGCGCGGGGCCGCACGATCCCACCGCATTCCCGCCGCGCTGCAGCCCGGAGCACAGCGGCCAGGCTTGCCTTCCTTTGCAGCTGGACTCCCAGCAAGGAGCCCAAGGCAGACAGACACAGCTGCCTACCTTGGCGCTACACTCACAGGACATGCATGAACACACAGGTAACTGCAAGGGAAGCAAATTATTCCTCTGAGCATTTCCCAAGCTGCAAGAGAAATGCTGGAGCTGCTGAAAGCTCAGCTCTTCCCTGGTCTAAAGAGCAGTATGTGGAAGGGCAAAGCCCTTCACTTGGCATCTTCAGGAAGGAGCTCAGTGCCTTCCTTAGACATACAGAGCACACCCTTTGAACCAGCTGGAATTCGTCCCTTACCTTCTCAGCACAAAGATCTGCCTTCCCTTTCCTGGCATATATAATCTTACCTCGTGGGTACGTGTGCTGATCTCATCTCATAAATCAGGGGAGGTATGCTGCAGGAAGGGGAGGCCACGGGCACAAACAGATAACAATTCAAACAGAAGCGATAACACATGCAGAGGACACTTCCCCAATTTATCCCCTCTTTAATACTAGCGGGGGGTTTATTTATAAGTCCCCTGCGGCTCAAGTAGGTCCTACATGTGAGCACAGGAAAACATAATATCCTGCCACTGCAGCTCTAATGGCTGTGGAGGAATTTTGCCCAACTTTAGAAGGTTTCTACCTAGTCTTCCAGCCTGGAGAGCTGGGAGAAAGGAAATGCCACCCTTGTGCAAGTGCCCTCTGCGAGCCAGCACCTTGCCCTCGTGCTCCCCGTCCTTGGCAAGCCATCCCTGGGGGAGCGGGAAGGAAGGGCAGGGCTGGAAGTGGCGCAGCGCAGGACAGGGCTACACGCCGGGTGTGTGAGCAAGGACAGGACCATGGCCCCRCGGACACCACAGCCCGGGCTCCACAGGGCACAAGGAGGAGGCCGAGAGGCGTTTGCAGCTGAGAGCACGGCCTGGGGTTGCGAGCGAGGCACTAGCAGGGCTATCGTGTCTGGCAGCCAACGTGAGGCTAATGCCAGGGCTGCCCAGCAGCAAGGCAAGGGTGCAGCCGGGAGAGCAGGCAGGAAACACGGACACCCGCTTGCCTAGCGGGGCGGCCGGCTGGGAGAGAGGAGCAGCGGCACCCCGAGCTTCAACAGGGAGAGCCTGAAGGAGCACGGGGTGCCGTGTACTGGATCAAAACCCAGGGCAGCCCTCGCGGAGCACCCGGGAGCACCACGCAGGCGGGCAGCCGCCGGCTCCCCTTGGCTCCCAAGGCCGTAAGCACGACAGGCTGGAGCACCCTCGGCTGTGAGGCCTCTTCCCCCTGTACAAACCAGACGCTGAGTGCTTAGGGCGAGTTCCCACCGCTCAGGGCTGGCAGGCAGAGCTGGCAGGCGCCCAGCGCTGGCTCCGRGCCTGGCTGCGCGCTCCGGCACGGAGGCGGCCGGCTCAGCCCCGCGGGCCGCTCCGCCGGGGCTCCGAGCGAAACGGCGGGCAGCAGCGCCGCGCGCCCTCCCACGCTCACCTCGTACTCCTGGGAGAACTTGAGCCCGTCGTTGGCCTTCAGCCTGTCGATGTTGTCGGCCAGGTCGGTCACGGGGATGGGCGGGTGGTCCCGCATGCCTGCCGGGGACACAAGGAGGGAAGAGGGAAGCGGTCAGAGYTCTGTGTGCCTGGGGGAGGCCCGAGGGCAGCATGTGCCCGACGGCAAACCCGGGCGGTGGGTGCAAGGTGGACACATGTGACTGCGTGAAGCGCTGGGCGGGATGGATGGGGCGCCGGCGAGATCACGTGGCATGCGGCACGCGCCCGCGGAGCGCGCGGGGCGGCACGGAACGGCACGAGGGGTGATGTGCGATGGGCATGACCGGGTGAGCATGCGCGGGCACACAGCAGCCGGGCAGGGGCGCGGGGAGGGCCCCACACAAATGGCCCCRGGAGATGTTGTCAATGTGCGTGCCGGGGCTCCCACACAGGCTGCAGCTGAACGCACCGATTCCTGACGCCCTCTCCCCGGGAGCTGTGCCTGATCCTCTAACTTACCCATAAGAGTTACCTTGGCCCCAGAGAAACTCCCCGAGACCTGCACCAAGTTCCTGTGGCAGATGCACAGGTTTTGGGGCAGGGGGATCACTGCACCCCTGGGGCTGTAGAAGGATACAAAGGTCTCAGAGAGGAAAGGCTGCTCCGAGGGTCGGAGATTGCCCGATGTTCCAGAGCTAAGGAGCAGTGGTGCCCACGGCTGCAGACTTGGTGCTCTGCAGTGGGACTGAGGAGAAGGAGCTGGCTCCGGGGTCCCAAAGCCACCTCCATCACGCTGGCCAGCACGAGCCATCACGGCTAGCAACGAGCCCCACGGTGGCTGCTGGGAGTGCTGACGGAGCTGGGATGCAGCTCAAGCCATGGCAGAAGTCCTGTCCAGCCTAGCACAGGATGGAGGACCAGGCCTCACCAGGAGGCTTGTCCTGAGCACGTGAAGAGCCATCTTCCAAAACAGGGGGGATCCCCCCAGGCCCCACACAGGGACACAGTCCTCAGAGTGCAGGCACAAGACCAGGATGGAGTCCTGTTGGGACGTGCGCCCTGGGATCCAGGGCTCAAATGTCGCAACYCCTTTCCCTGTGAACTGGCAGCAAGGTGGCTGTGAAACATCTCATCCAAAGATCGGCTCATCCAAAGCCCCAGGCTCGTGACTCCATCGGCTGCTCTGTGGGTTTCCCAGAAACCCCACGTGGGTAATAATGATTATTAATAGGCTGAAGCAGTTGATTCACACCCAGGGAGATGGGCTGGAACATGGCCAGAAGCTTCTCAATTGCTCAGGAGCTTGAACGCTGCCGCAGATGGCAGTGACGGGCCGCCGAGGTGATGGAGCAGTCCCCAGGCTGGGTATGTGCATTTTACACAGCAGTGACAAGTCATTAGGTGATAACATGGAAGTGTCACTGCACGTTACACCTCAGCCACTACACAGCAGGGCTCCTAACACCTCTGCCAAAAGCACCTGCCAGGGCAGCATTAGGGCCAGACTGGATCCAACACACACCTCATCCTGCTACCACTTGGTGGCAGAGAGCTATCCATGGGACACATGGGACAGGAAAGGTCCTTTTCCTCATGCTTGGCTCTTCCTTCTAACGATCCCTKGCTGCCAGCTCAGCGCCGGGCTGCCAGGGGTGGCTGAGCAGGCCTGTGGAGATCTCTCACCCTGTGCTCCTCGGTGCAGGGCTCTGGGGCTGCAGTTGGGCAGCAGCCTTCGCACTGCAGAGCTCTTGGTGCAGAGCAACTAGCCTGCAGAACAGTATGGGGCCTGTGCAGAAGTGGGGAGCTGGAGTAAGGAAAAGGGGGCTGGAACACAAGCCCACTAGTGATTTATCTGCCTACCAGTCAGGATGCTCATGAAGCACTGGGAGCCATGAACCACAGTGGAGCTGCAGACACGTATCTTTACTGAGAAATGCCAGGGCCTCCCTCAACAACTTGTTTTGGTTCATCAAGGGAACACTGCAGCACCAAAGGAGCTGCAGAGCCGAAGGGGAAGAGAGGGAGAAAGACGTGGTCGATAAGTCAATATGGTGACCCTGGAAGAGCAGCCAGTCTTGTCAGGCCAGGGGGGAGCTGTGCACACTACCAGAACTTCTGCACGCTTTTCCAACAACTCCAACAACTCCCCACCAGGCTGACAGGGCTTGGGGTCTCTGGAATGCTGCAGGACCGCAGCCTGCAAAGCCTCATCTCTGCCTGGAGGGCAAAAGGATCTACCCAACTTGCATCCCCCATTCCTGCATGCACAGACACAAGCCCTATGCACAGGGAAGCCAGTAGGACACACATTTATGGCTGCTGGAGAACGAACCTGAAGCTCACAAAGCAAAGAGACCCGATCCTACTCCATCTAAGATCAACATCCCCTCTACTGAACCCACARAGGTGGCCCAACCTCTGTGAGAAGCTGGTCTGCCAGAAGTGGGAGTGTTCAACCACCGGCTCTCAGAGCAACTCCAATTTGTTCAGCAGAGTTTTGGCCGCCCTCCTGCCCAGGACAGCCAAGGTTATCTGTGCCACACTAGGCCCACTGCTGTGGGCACCACAGCGGCTGCAGAGCAGGTGAAGGGCTGCAGCAGGAGCCTCCTGGCAGCCTGGCACCCACGGGTTTCCTTTAGCTCTGTGTTGCCATGACCCGCTCTCCTGCTGTGCAAACAGTACCCGAGCTTGGCCTGTGTGGGGCCCAYACATCATGTCAGAAAGTGAACTCACTGCCATTCTAGACTGCTGTGAGTGAGGGTGACCTTCATGACATCAAAACAAAAAGTACGAAGACGAGAGAGAAAGGAAAAAGAAAAAGCAAAAAGTGTCAAAGATAAATACAGGAGTGAAAACTAACTTGAAGTATTCGGGCAACTGGGGACACTGGAACCTGCAAAGAAAAGAAACGGGGCAAGAACAGAAAACCCATTAGCCTTTAGTCATCATCGCAGAGGTTCAGCAATGGAAAGACAAAGAGATGAAGATGCAAAGGAAACACCATCTGGCAGAGCCCCCGGAGCCTCCCTGCTGCCTGGCGCGGGGCGCTGCTCTGCAGCTGGCCACGCGCAGCGGCTCTCAGCTCCGGCCAGCGCGTTCCCCTGACACTGACAAGCAGGCGGAGATGCAGCTGTGGGCAGCGGAGCCAACRGACTGTCCCCGGCTCCTGAGGCCACCCGCTGCTGCTGCTCGCCGCTCTCCTCGGTCCCTGCCCAAGGGGAAGCAGCAGGGGTGGGCAGGGGGCAGGTACTGGGCCACCCCGCGCTGCTCAGCGCCCAGCAAGGCCGGTGCCGGCAGCCCCCGCGTATCGCCCGGAGCCTCCGGTCGGCCCACAGCGCATGAACAGGGCGCAGCACGTGGGCTCACACACGCTGTCCCGGTGCTACAGCAGCTCCTGGAGCCTGACAGCGGGGAATGACCCCTCTCTGAACTGAGAACCACAAAGAGGAGGAAGCTAACGCTAACCCAATTAATGGCGCATTAAACAAGGTTTTCCTGCTCGGCGCACCCCAGGAGTCCAGGGCTGGTAGGCAGCAGCTCTCGTCCACACGTCCCCGGCACTGCCTCGGACGGGTGCCAGGAGCAGCACCATGGGTGCTGTGGCCTGCTGGGCTGGGTGGCTTCAGTGCCTCCTCATTCACCAGCACCAGCTCGTCAGGACACGACTCCTGCTTCAGACCCGCAGCGCTTCACTAAGGCCGTGTGTGTGGGACAGCGAGAGGGACGTGCAGCTGCTGAGGAGTCCAGGGGCATCAGGAAGCAGTGCCGTGTGTCCAAGGGGACCCAGGCTGGCTGTTGCTGGTGAACTTGGCCCTTTGGTTTCTCTGGATGTCTCCAGAGAGCTCTGCAAACTTAGCCAGCATCTTTGGCTTATCCTATGACACCAAAGGAAACGAAAATGTCCCAGATCTTCCTCCACTCCGACGGCAGCTCCTGAGCCCCAGCTCTCATGAGGGATGCGCATCCTCACCACGAGCTACCCAAGTGCCTGTTGGACTCCTTCACAGAGCGCAGTTGGACAGTGGGACATGCCACAGGCCGGTCCCAGCGCACACGAGTCCTGGAGCAGCCCCGTTCAACACCTCTCCCCTCCTCAAGCAGCTGCTGCTGCATCTGGCCCCTCAGCTAATGCTGCTCCTGCAACCCACAGCACCTTCCTCCCTGGCTGCAATCTCATGCTGGCTCCTTTTGTGCCCTGTTGACATGACTGTTGTCAGCCAGGTGTGCCCTGTGTCGKCCAGGCTGTTGCTGCATCCCTCCGCCGGGATCTGATGTACAGCCCTGCAGAGGACCCGCCTGGAAGCTGCCCTGGCATCTGGCACTGAGGAGATGTGCCAGCGCAGGCCACCCCAAAGCAGCCAGGGCTGAGCCAAACACAGCTGCCAAGGGTAACGGGAAAGTCTTTATCCCCACTCCTGCCCAGGTACAAGGGGTTTACATCAGAATACAGCCCCTCCAAAATTTCCTTTCAGACAAAAGCTCTTAGATGAATGAACGGTGGGAGAAAAAGGAAAGCAGGTTACAGTCCAGGAGGAGCTGCAAGTTAGAACAGAGCTCTAAGCGCCTCATTTACTGCTGAACTGCCCCTACTATCCCAAAAGCCCAAGCATTCCCATACTTAATTGARGACTTGAGCTCTCTGAAAGGCTCCCAAGGAGCCGGGTGAGCTGCTCTGTGAYGCTGCCGCGGAGGCCGCGGGCACAGAGCGGCAGCATGAGGCCTGTGCGGCGCCCAGCGAGGCGGCTGCGCGGGCACCACCGCGCTGCTTGGCCACGGTCGCTCTGTGCGGGAAGCCAAGGCTGTTACTGAGCACAGAGAGTGTCCTCTGCACTGAGACCACTGCAACCGGCYGCCTCTCTCACTGGGCCAAGCACTGACCCTCGCGGGGTCCACGTGCCTGCTCCAACAGCACTGYCGGCTCGCAGGTCAGACCACGGACCTGGGCAGGCTCAACCAAAGCCCCTGGTCGCAGTGTTGTGACAGAGAGCGTCGTGATGTGGGAGACCAGGACTGCGACTCCTGCCAACCAGGGGACCTGGCCATGGGGTCCCGCCAAGGGGACCGACGCGGCTGCTCCCTACCTGGAGTCTGGTAATTGAGGCGCCGCATCTCGACCGGGTCAGAGGAGTGGGCCAGGAGYGAGTCCTTGAGGCCGATGGAGTGCTCATCCTTGGAGGAGGGCGAGTGCGCCCTTTTCCTGGGGACAGAGGGGACAAGACCGTCCGTAAGCGCCAGCCAGGCCTTGTGGCACCTCGCCATGCCCAGGCCCATCGTGGCAGCACCGGGGAGCTGTGGGGCCGGCCGCCCCTGCGCCCCAGGCAGCAGCTCCGTCACACGCTGCCCAGGACGCTGGGCAAGTCACATCCTCTTCAGTTGCTCCCATTTCCCATCTGTGAAACAGGAAGGATTGTACTGAAGAGATGACAGAGGTTTGATTAGTGAACTGCTTTAAAATGTGAGGTTCTGCATATTATTTACTTGAGAAATAGCAGACAGACACAAGAACTCATTTCCTCTTACTCTCTCTAGGAACTACTTCCTGCAGTGGAAGGATAAAATCAGATTTTTTTTTTCAAGTATTAAAAATATTTAAATATAGAAAGCCATAATATAATAGGGTAAAGGCTCTTCAGGGTGTGTTTTATTGGGCCATTAATACATGTCTTGAATGGTTGAAGGCACCCAAGGCGTGTATTAATGGAACAATAAAATACACTGTTGTCTCTTCATGCTATATTTATGCCTACAGCAATGCCACCACCTCAGGCCCTTGCTGGAAATTCACAGGCAAGGCAGGGACGGATCAAATCAAAAAGTGGACAAGAGAACATTAAGAAAAATCTAATACTGCAAGAAGGGTTTCTAGTGATTTTCTAAGTCTCACTTCTTGCTCTACATTACAAGTATGTCGCTTTTTCCCATGTGGGGTAGTGGGTAGGAGCAAAGAATGGATGCAACTGCTGTCTTTTGCAGGATGCAATTCCAGAGCCATCTTGCAAGAAGCAAAGCATGGGCACCTTCCTGGAGGCCACACTGATCCCAGGGCTTTGCCAAGGTGCCAACCACGCAGCAAAACCCAGAGACTATCTCTGGGCTGCAGCCCCAGCGGGTTTGGCCTGGCAGTGAACCCCTCTGCTGACCTGGCTCCTTCTGTGAGCGAGGCAGCTGCRTCTCCACTAGTTTGCACAAATTCTCATGTGCTTACCATGCTGCCAATCACACCAGTCAGGCTCTGCTTTCTGCTCTGTTGTGAGGCATTTCAAAGCATCCTGAAGGGCTGCTGTGCTCTGCACAGAAGCAGCCACGTCTCAGRATTGTGGGTGACCCTGAGCCGCACATGATCAGAAACACTCTGYGGAGGCGCAGGGCATTATCACTACCACAGGGAGCTGTGCACATTGTTGCTGGCACTGATGCTAAGAAATTAAGTGAAATTCAGTGCATAAATCACAGCGAGCGAAACCTGTGTTCCCTCTGAGGCTCAGACTGCAAGCGAGCTCTGTCTGCAGCCAGTGGAGTATCAAACACCAGAGCTGATCAATGGGGAAGACCAGCTTGTGAGTCTTACGTTACTCTGAGTCATCTAACCGTCTCAGAAGCCTTCTAGCTGCCTGGACTGAGACAAAAGAGCTCAAGGACTTGGAGCACTGAGGGAAAGAAAGAAAAATAAATGGCAAACAAACAWAGCACTGTTCCTCCCTTCTGGAGCTTGGCAGGATGTGCCATGTGCTACTGCGTGCCAGTCCCTCAGCCTGCAGCAAGGTGGTCCAGCCTTCCCAGGCAAGGAGCACAGCAGATAATTGATGTTTGCTTCTTTCATTAGCTCATTAGAGCCCTTGTTAAATAAACCTAGACCCTCCTGATCCCCGCCTATTACTGCTCTGCGCTCAACCCATGCAAGTCTCTGACACAGCAAAGCTAAGCCAAGCTGGGCACAGCACCCAGGGGTCCAGGCACAGACAGAGTGGGTAAGGTGGGGAGGAGGCCATTTTCTCTCCTTTGAGCCAAGCAAGCACCTTATTTCTGACAGTTGCCTGGTTTTCCCTTAAAACTTCCTTATTATAGGAAGATGGCACCTACGCTCTTGGCTAAACAGCTCACTGTCTGAAGTGACCGAGAATACAAAGAAACACCTATAYCTGCTGGTGCTTTCATTTCTGGATTTTTAATTTAATTGCAAAATCAWTCTGGAATGTCTTTATGTTGGAACTGTCTCCTTAAGAGCTGTGAGAGCCTGACAATTAACAGGAAGCTGATGCCTTTGAGGAAATAACATCTTTGTAAACCCCATGGGTTGTGTGCCCCACACTCCCAAAAACAAAGATGCCCCTTGCTAGCTTGAGGCCTGATTTTTAAAAAGGGAAATGGACTTGTAATTTTAGCAAAATGAGAAGATAAAATGGATTCCTACCTTTCTTGTTTACTAGATCCAGAGAAGAGCAGAAACAGAAGAAAGGAGATGATCACGACACAGAAAGGCACTGACTGCACATGCACAGCAGAGCTCCACTTAATCAGACAACAAAGCCAGCTCCCTTCCCCAAGCTACAAATACATATGTAAATAGAGAGTCCAGGAGGAGCAGAACCTCAGTGCTGAGCTGATAGAGAATGTGACCTACTGTAATTTAACAGGCTACAGAACACATGCAAATGTGACCTGTGGCTCGTCGTGAGGACTAACAATAGTTTCACGCTACAGTTAAGGCTCTAGCAGGACTGTTCCTGTAAACCTAAGCGGATGGCTGCTTCAGCAGGTAGCACAGCAGCCAGGACCCTGAGGTCTCAGGAGGAGAGCTCCTACTTGGATTTCAGCCCATYGTGCCCCGTTCTCACCACCAAGACCATGTTCCCCCAGTCAAAACTCTCAGCAGCGGGAGCACCTGCCAGGGACACGGCAGGATATTTCAGAAGGAAGCTGTATTGCAGACTTCCCTGGGGCTACAAACCCAAACTGTGAGACCAGGGAGTGGACAGACCGCCCATAGGGACGAGGCAGCTCTCCTCTGTCCAACTGCTCAGCTGGTCTCCAGTATTCACAGTGGCTCTGTATCCTGGGGCTGACATTAATTGTCTTCTACACATCCATCCTGCTGCTGTCTTTATAAAGCAGCCAGACAGAGACCTTCCTCCTCCCCACAACCACCAAGAACCATCTACCGGAGCACTCCACATGCCAAGGCTGGAAGGAGGGTCTTGAAGGAGCTACCACAGGTAGCACTCATGCACCAAAGCTCTAAGTGCAGCACCCTGGACTGGATCTCACCTTTTGAAGAGGAGTATGGCAATGACAATGATGATGATCARTATCACAGCCAGGACTGGTCCCATCACCCATAGCATCTCCGGCTCATCCTGCTGCTTTGCAGAAGCCACTTCCATGACAATCTCATCCGAGTAGGGGCTGGCTGCATATCTCTTCTGAAGGGCATAGGCAGCAGGGAGAGAGAAAAACAAACCTCTGTTAGGCTAAAGCACCAGCCACATCCCCAAATGGCAGAGGTTTCCCCTTGCCTCTGGCTGGCAGGGAGCAACCGTGCCTCTCAAACCAAGGCAGCACACCAAGGCATCTGCTCTCCTTCGGCGGCAGCAAAGGTCACGCTGTGGGAAGGGCCCTTTCTGCTGTGAAACGCTCCCACTGACAGCAACTTTCTGGCTTGCAGAGCTGGCCCCAGGGTGCCAAAATGCAGCAGTCCTGCTACAAGCTGCTTGCCAGRCTTGGATTTACTTAGAGCCAAATCACAAGCTTTTGAATCCCAACCAATTGCACAGTGGGGCTGGCTGATGGTGTGTAATACCTGCTGTGCCGATATCAACACAGCTCGCCAGGACAGGGCTATATTAGGGAAACCCCYGCTGGGAGAGGCGGTTTTCTTAAAGGACTGAAATGACAGGAACGTTTTATTCCTGATGTCTTGGCCCTGATAAACAGGCCTTGGAAAGGGGCTCATGCTCACAGATTCCTTTCCAGAGACTTCTGCAATCTGGCAGCACAGTGATTTATAACCTGAAGGGACAACTTCCTAGCCCCTCTCATAACACAGGACTAGCAGAGACCGAAGTCCTTCCTGCAGGAAATGACACTGGCCTGTTGTGCTGCTGTTGCTCACGCTTCCCTAGCTGAGCAGTCCCTTCGCAGCTCCACCTTGCTGGGTCAAAAGGGTTAAATACTGCAAAACCAAAAACCCTTCCCCTATTAGAGAGGGCCAGAGCTGCATCAGTCCAATGCCTGTGGCTTTTCAAGCAGCACCTGCTGCCCTGCATTAGGGAACTAGAAGCACTCTGCTCTTGCCATAGGAAGTTTTGCTCACTGCAGCAGTGCCTGTGAGTCTATAAATTGCCTGCTTTAAGGCTGGAGTTGAAGCTTCATGTCTGTGTGCATGTGAGGGGAAGAAAGGCAAAAACGAGGTATGCTGGTGTCCCACAAATGCACATCTTGATCTCCTCTCACAGGCGCCCTTGACCCCAGCCAGGCTGGTTCCAGACACATGTGGAGTACAAAGAGCTCTCTTATCTGCCACATCCTTCTGGCAGCAGGTGCAGCATCCCGGCCACTCGCCTCACATTTTTCAGTAGACCGAGATGCCACTGGCCAGGAAGATGCTGCTACTTTGGCCGTGAGACTTTTCAGCTCTCTGAGCCTGTATCACTGGGCCAGATACACTCGTGGGCTCCTGGAGAGAGTCTGTGCGGGGCCCCTGCAACCCATCAGTCCCTTCCTATGCAGCCCTTGCTCCAACCAAAGGGCAGGGAGGCAGCTACAGTGTTGTTGGAGCACGGCAGAGACAGGAAGATGTTACACGGGTGGGGAATGGGTCAGGCAGAAGGCCTGGGGCTACTCTTCCTCCGGCAAGCTGTTGCCCGGAGAGGGAAGCACAAACCTTACCCCACAAGTGCCCAGAAGGGCTGCTGCATTTAGGAGTGGGGAAGGACCACACTGATATGCGCAGCAAGGCAGCATGTATCCATCTCAAAAGCTTTCAGCAAAGGGTCAAGYTTCATATTTTTGCAGATGTGCTCTGGAAATGCCCCCTTCCAAAAGAAGGCAGGAGCACCACAGATCAGAAAGACCCAATGGCATTTCCAGTGGCAAACCGTGAGCTGTCGGTTGCCCCTGCCCTCAGAGGTGGTGTTAAAACCGTTGTCCCTTTTGTCTTTAAAAAATGGCTCCGTTATGCTCGCTTGCTTACACTAGAGACACAGCAAGAAATCTGAGAGGAGCCGAGTGGAAGAGATGGTGCACAACTGTGGACAGATTGCCTCGCTCTTTACATGAGAACGGGGGCGATGCCTGTGGGGAGCACAGAGGTGGTAGCTGGCAGCAGGGTGTGATAATTCTGCTCGCTGGAGGGCTTGACAGGTCTGTGCTAGGGAAGGCTGGTGTTAGTCTGGGCTCATGTCGTTGAGGTCACCTCTTCTAGACGGGGAACGCGGAGATAGCGCATCCCAAGGCTGTTCATCCGCGCTCTCCTCCCCTCATCAGCGCACACACCTTGCCACAGGAGCACTGGAGCTGAATGAGTAATGCAGAGCGTGGCCGGCCCTAACGAGCCATTACAAGCAAATGAGGCTGAGGAAGGGAGCGGCAGCTTGGAAGCGGAGCGAAGGGACCCGCACATCTCTATTATTCCCATTATTCACACTCTAGCTGCCGTTCCCACAGCGCTCCTGCCCTCCCTGCTTATGGCTGGACACGGATGCAGGGCTCTCGCTGCGCTGCTCCCTGCTCCTTGCGGCAGCTGCGGCCTTCCCCAGGCCCTGTGTGCTCAGTGCTAACGCTGCCCACCAGGGCAGGGCCCACTGCCCTGCGGTGAGGACGGCCACGGGAGCGAGGAGCCCTGGCCGCGCTTGCTCCACTGCGGTGGGGACGGATCTTCTCCTCTGTGCGCCCACTGAGAGTGAGATTCGGGTTAAAGAAGCGGCTGGAGASGCAGGTTTGTATAAAGAGGCCCCTGTTTGCTGCAAAGTCTCAGCTACCACTGCATGGGATTCAGAGGGGCGGTTTTTGCAGTGACTTAATTTGATCCAAAGTGGTTTCAGAGAGTACTCCATACCAAGCATGTGCCGAGCTCTGCCTTGGGAACARCACAGCAAGCCACAGCTGAGCTCGTGCTGAACATGTGTGCTAACATTGCCCTCCACTCTCATCTGTTATGTCAAACATACGTGCCATTTCCTTCCAAAAACACCATCTATCAAGCCAGCTCCCACAGACACCTCATCTTGCTGACACCAGCTACACAGCCTCGCTCTCCTCGCTTTGGAGAAAACTCAATCACAGCAGCTCGCGGCGGCTTTCAGCCTCCCTGCACTGAGCCCACCCCACCCTCCGTGGGCACAGCCTATGCCTGCCCCACCAGAGCATCCTTACCGTGTCTCCATCCTCCAGCGAGGCCAGCACGAAGCAGCGATAACTCAGGTCCTGAGACAGGGGCTTGTTGTAGAAACCTTTGTAGTTCTTCTCGTCCCCCAGCGTGAAGGTCTCGGGCAACACATCCACTTGAGCAGCAATGTAGGGCTTGAGTCTGTCTGCCTGGCGCCGCTGGCGCCTGCTCTGACCCCCTTGGCTTATGGCTTCCAGGAGCTGAGGACAGAGAAGGGGCATCACAATCACTTCACCCTGCATGTGACACTGCCTTTTGCTTAGACACCCACAAAGTGCCACTCTAGAGTCTTAAAAACAAGGGAAAGACGAGCCAGCCCCAGAGGTTCCCATGTCTGCCCTCTGATTTGGGAGGGTTAGCATGGGTTCCCTACCAGCACCATCTGCTGCCCTTGCTGACTGAGCACCTAGCTAGGCTGCTGCACCCATGACTTCAGGAGCACTGCAGCAACAACCTGATGTACGGCAGCTGTTTCCAACCTCACCCTTTACGGGGCTCAGCTGGGTGCAGGGGAAGGGAGGAAAAGACGGTTTGACCTGGACATGTCAGTGCAAAGAAACCAGAGGGATGCACGACTGCTGAGGCACCCATTAGGCACCCACAGCGCAGGAACCTCCAGCTTTGGCAGAGTCCCAAGGTGTCCCACTGCKGCAGTGGATTTTGGGCCCAAGACGGGCTGGCTGTGCCACTTGGGGCTCGCGTGTCCCCAAGGGCTGTGCTCTGTGGTCCAGCCATTGGTACAGGCAGCAACTCGCACTCCCCACGGCCACCAGCCGTGAATCACAGCCGATGTACAGAGGGAAAGGGACATTGGCTGTGTCTTTCCCTTCTGCTGGTGCTTCAATATTTCACCTGCTGCTGGGCTGCAGGAGGGGCTTGGCATAAATCACACAGAGCGAGAGCAGATTTCATGGGATGTTCAGAGTAAAAATGGCAAATTTCATAGTCAGCTGCAAATTCATGAAAGGGGATATAAACACACAAAAATTCAATTACACTGCTAAGAAAGGCTCTCGGATGTTTAAAGATGTTTTTCTAATGAATGAAAACGAACATCAGGCTTGGAACAGAAATTCTAATTTAAAATGAAGGAGGAGGCATGAAATACATTTCACAGGAGAATGTATCTGCTCAGCATTGTCAGGGCAGACAGGAACATCAGGGAACGGTGGGGCTGGGAATGCTGATGYTCACACAGGCTGCACTGCTCAGCTCCCCATTATCTGAGTGGCAGAAACAGGRCAAGGCGCCTTCTACTCTCCCCAGCCCTACCACATTGGAGCAACTCAGGAAAAGCCATGGTTTATCACTGCAAAATCATGGAAAAAAMAAGGATGGAGAAATTTCCATTTCACAAATATCCCCAGAGTGACAGCGGAGATGCTCTGTGGGCTTCGTTCCTGACGTGCACTGCTGGTATCCTGGCTGAAATGGCATTCAGGCTCTTTGGGGCAGAAAGCGTCACTATGTGTGCACGGGTCCATGGCACAGCACCAGGAGGGCTCCGGCTGGCGCCAAAGCTGCTGGGTGCTACTGGTGCTTCCTTATCAGACACACCCCAAAAACCACCACCACAGGAATGTCACATTCACAATGCTCAGACCCCAAAAACTAGAAAATGTCAGAATTAATATCACCTGTGAAAAARTAATCCATCTTATTTATGTGTGTCGTGTTACAGTCCTTGGCTACATGGTCACACATTATCTTTTCTCTAACTCTCCTGCTTTGTTCAATACACAGGACAGACAGTGCTTCATCAAAGAGCAGCTATTCCATATTTTGTTTTCTTCTTCACATTATGCGGCCTGAGGCCTTGTTTATTGCTTACTATTCAAGCCCAGCTCTGAAGACAAAATTAATAATTTCCTCGTGGGCTTTTCTATGGTACTGATCACTATAATATTACGAGTGCTTCGCAAACATTAACGATCTTATCTTCCAAACACCCATATGAGGTGAGATGAAAGTGATTATCCTCATTTTGCAGATGGAAAACAGAGACACAGGGACATTAATGTAAAAAATGTCCACTAATTTTGAATGTCAAATTGAAAAGCCATCGGCTTGTTTTGTTTTTAAAGAAAGCTTAGCATTTTTCATACCACTGAATATATCTAGAAGTCCTCCTATTCACTGCATCTGCAGCTGGTGATGCTTAGGTTTTGCAAATAAGGCTCCAGGATCAAAAACTGAGGACATATGTGTCAGTTGGCTGCTAATGAAAATTTTGTTTTAAATCATTTCCCCTGGACCACAGCAGGACTTGGGGAAACAACTGGAGACAGGAACTAGTTCTCTGCATAGCTTTCAAGTACCTAATGCTCAAAACTGAACCATCCATCCTCATCCCACTCCTTCTTGTGACATTTTCCAACTTCTGCAAAGAAATGATGCAGGAGACCTATAGATGACGGCTCTGAGACCTATAGATGCTGGCTCTCCATGACCCAGTTCTGCCTCATGGGCAGAAAACGGGATCTGCTCAAACACAGAGTGAAGATGGGACCCCATGCAAAACATTGTGCAATCACGTAATTAAAGATCTAACAATAAGCAAGGGCTGTCTTGCAGCTTCCAGCACCTGGTCATTTCTGAGTGCTTCAAGTTCACAACTCTGTTCTCTTAATGGACTTTCCCATGTGTGATTTCTTGGAATTCATCCTTACTAGATTGCAAGGGAGATGACAAAGCCCAGCAAACACCAAGCAGGATCCTCCTGTCACCCCCAGATGCACCGTGCTGTTGGTGCTCAGGGGACCCTTGCTCCAGCAGGCTGCATCCTGGGMTGAACGGGCTGCTCGATACTCAAAGCCTTTAAGTAGGATGTGTGATGTGGATGCTCAGAACCTGGGGTGGTTTAGTAGAATCTCTACTGAACTGTAGGCCTGGGTCCTACCCATAGAGAGGAAAAGCCTCCTGACACAAAGGCTTAATAAGCTGAGAACTGCCTTTCTCTGTGAGTTTACCTTCAGAATCAGCTGAGTTCCTTCAAATGAAAAGGGCTGCAGGGACCATACAACCCGAGACGGGACTTGTCCAGCTACAGCTCAGAGCTACAAGACCCTGAAGCACCATGTCCTACTGGGCATGTTCTTGGAGGTGGCATCTCTTCCACTTGAGTCCAGACTCCTCTTTACATACTGTTACCAGCCAAGCAAGGCCAAGAACACACTGCRTGTCTCAGAGCCTGATCTCAGACATCCAACCTGCACAGACTTCACATCTGTGCTGTTCCCAGGTGACCTTGGAAGGACTGCCACTCAGCAGCTACTACAGACTCTTACCTGGTCCAGCTCCATCTCATCAGGTGTCCGCCAGCGAGCAGTTGGGCTGTTGGTGCTCTGATCTGCTGGCACAACCACGATGTAGTACCACCTGCGAAGGAAGGAAAGGTCAGAGAATGGCTTAAGCTCTGGACTTTAAATCATYTCTCTGGAAGGTCACTAAATAACATGTACCAAATGCCTCCTCCAGGAACACCTGCTCCTCTCCTTGCCCTCTAAAGAGCAGAAGGGTTCAGTAAATAACAGACCAGTTTTCCAGCTGCACCAAAGAAGAAAACATTCTTATTAGTACTCATTAGGTTAATGACAATCTACAGACGGTGCTCCAGAGGGTGGTGTGGGAGCTGCAAGAAGGACATTTATGTAATCGGATTGTAGCAAGAGCCCGGAGGAATTCTGCTYCAGCACAAGGATACCACAGTAACGAATAAGACTTCCACAAACTTGCTTTTTTTAATCTCCTTGAGGCTTTAGGCATTATTTATTTAAAGGATATTATACAGTGTCAGAGAAAGTCCCTCCTGATCCTCAAATGTGCTTTTCCTGGTAGCATCTGGAGTATACCCACCAGAGTGAGGGCAAACTGTCACAGGATTGTCTTAATTTTATTGCACATAAATATTTGCTCAGAAAGAGCCAGCGGCATGATCCCATGTTACAGATAAAGGCCTGGCTCTGTACTGATGCTCTGCAATTCACTCCTGGGTTACAAAACAYGCAGGTCGGCACAGGCCTGCCCTGCGCCATTCCTGCCTCCATCCCCCGCGCTGCCTTTGCCACTCTTGGATGCCAACCTACCTCACGGGCACGGTGGTCTGCACTTTGGGAAGGGCCAGCGTGAACTTTCCCTCCTGAATGTACTTATTTGTGGCGATGGGTTTGCTCTGCAGGACGTCGGGCGCCGTGCGGATGGAGACGAGGTGCTGGAGCCCCCCGGCGCTGCTTCCGCGGTTCATGAGCACGAAGGAATAGTCTGTGTCCGGCTGCAGGTCGCTTATGAGCTTCTTCATGGAGTGGCCGTCCACCTCCACGCTCTGGCTGTTGTACAGAATCTGAAACAGCGAGAGGAGAGGCCATGCTCAGAGAGCTGCTGCTGGAAGCCACTGCTCARAACAGCCGCGCTGGTGACAGCAGAGCCATGTGCTGACTCCTACCCCCGGCTGCGGCCCTCCTGGCAGCCCCCAGCCCCTCTGGGAAAGCCTGAAGCTCCACGAGGTCCTGAAGAAGGAGATTAAYGGGGCAAAGAGAACTGCAGAGAGCAGAGGCTGCAGCCCAGCTGTGATTAAATGGCACTTTTTTCCCCCGGGTGATCATCCAGCATTGCAGGAGAGCACCTGATTCCTGGCAGAGATGCAACATGCCWAAATGGGCCATGGAGGAGTGGGAACAGGTTAGTTCACAGCACCTAAYGGGCAGGGACCACGCAGTAAAAATGTGCTCTTTCCAACAGCAGCCTTGGGAGAGGGGAGACAGCTCCATGAAAGCAAAACTACTTGAAGGCACCAAATCTATCACTAGCTGGGCCTGTTACTCAGGTTGACACAGGCAGCATAGGAAGCACCAAACCCTCTGCCCAACGCATCTCTAGCAGGTGGCAGAGCCCTGCAGGAGGCTTTAGCTGCAGCTTATTAGCACTCCTCTAATATCCAGTGTTGGAGCTGGCAGGAGGCCCTGGAAAGGCATCTAAAGGAGAGCCAGGCACACGGAGCAGGCTGGGCCTGGGACCTGCAGCTCTGCCTTGGCATTATCCAAATAGAGATGCCCATGGCATGCTTCAATGTGCCCTCAGGTCACCACGTGCGCAGAGGTCGGGGCAGGCACTGAGCTCCTGCACAAGCAAAGCCTTTTGCTTCTGAGCACTAAGGATGCCACAAACTGCGAGGAGATGCTCAACAGGTAACAGCAGTGGCGAGAAGCCAGCAATGGAGGAGGGAGACAGTCAGTCTTGTATGCTGACATGCTTCAATCTCCACTGCTGAACTGTGAAGATGAGTCCTAAGTGCTAAAACAACAAGGAGGTTCACAGGGACAAAGTCTCTGCTCGCTCCCCCAAAGGCAGGTGGAGTGGCTGCCAAAGCTGGCATGTCTGCAGAGAGTTGTTCTCTGCTGCAGTTCCTCTGAGGACTTTTTCCTGGGCTTTATCACCTTTCTCTATAGACATGCACATCACATGGATGCTAAAGTGAGTGCAAAAATGTAAGATGCAGAAATGGAATGTCAGATATTTAGTTGGCAGTTTTCACCCTGCTATGTCACACAAATAAACACAACAAAGACAGGAGCACTAGACTTCAAGTCAGGTTAGCAGCTTTGCTGTCTGTTCTAGCATCACAATTTGCAAATCTTAACGTGTTACCGTAGTAGCATAGGACCAGATACTCCAGATGGGAGCTAGTCTGGGCTGCCCTGGGGAACTAGGAGGACTACACTTCCTGTGCTCCAATACAGACCAGGACAAAACCAAATTTCCAACACTATGAGTTTTGTTGAAAAGATAGAAAGACCTGACTGAACTTTGCTATCTCTCACATGGGCTTTCTCAGTATGAAGCTCCCTAATAAAGTATCATCACTGACTGCTTCTGCATGTGTAATACAGAAGACACTTGCCTACTAGCTGCCTGCACATGGAGTATCTGCTAGGGACATGGCTGGTCTGCTGGGCTGGCCACCGGGACATGAGGAAGGTGAAGAGACAGCCCTTTCAGGCACTTCAGGGCTTCCTTGTTTGCTCTGGAATTGGCCAGGGCACAGCCCCACTTCAGATCTGACACCAGGTGATGATTTTTCCTATTTTCACTGGTTTCCAGACACAGTGAAATTGGCATTTGCAATGCTTTCCTGAAGCATCTCTCACCCTCCCCCTTCTTCACAGTTGCCGTAACAGCTCTGCATTCCTTTACCTGCCACAACACATTGTCTTCTCAAATGTTATGCACCATCAGTTAAAGCCTCTACCTTACAAGAGGCAAGGGCTCAGAAACAGTCATTTGTGTGCAGCTGAAGATGCCCAGGGGCTCAAGCAGGAATGATATTCAGAGGTTGCATCATGGCCCACTGGTAGCTACTTAAATCAGCAGCAAATTTGGCCCAAGGGCTGTGAACGGCCAAACACTGCTTACTAGACCACAGATTGCTATAGAACATCTTTTTCGCTGTTTTTACTCACAGGAAAATTTTGCAAAGCTTGGTGGGTCCAAATGTCACTGCTGAAGTTCTGCCACATGGTATCAAGGCAGTAAAAATGTACTGAGCTAAAAGATGGAAAGATACACAGAGTGCAACACTGGAAAAAATAATTACTGGATGGAAAAGTAGAGGAAAGTAGCCTTTTTGTGTGTGTGTGTGTTTTTTTTTTTTTCATGGGGAAGAGGGTGTAATTACTATGTTTCAGAGGACATCTTGTGAGAAAGCGCTGCCCAGCACTCTCAGGGGCTATTTTGGAACCTGTATAGTAATCATTTTGAAAATGTGCTGATCCTTCTCCCCATTTGTAAAATACCTAGTGATGCCAACCAATATATCTGCTGTCCTGCTCTTAAAGTTGAAGAATGTCCATCAGGGAAGTGCAGTTTCCCCAAGGAGAAGGTCACATCTATCTTGCACTTTCCAGGGAAGCTCCAGAGCTGAGAACGGCTTTCTGCAAGCATGCTGGAACAGAAATGCAAAGTGCCTCTGCTCTACCACAACGGCTGGGCAGCATTTTACAAGGAATTTATCTGTTGGRCCAGAAGAAGCTGTGGAAATTCCCCAAAGAGGACTCAAACCCTCATTATTGATTCTCTAGCAGTGAAAATTCCTAAGGTCTCAGTTCATCCCCTATGAAAAATAGCACCAGTCATGCCTGCACCTCACTATTCATTGTCAGAACAATATCTAYTTTAATTAAATCTCTTAAAGTAGAATATGACACCCTTTGGGACATAGATTTAGCGTGAGACTGTTTATCAAGTGTAGATAATACTAATTGTTCCCATGGAGATTTATCTGCTATGCTAGTTACAGTATTAGGCTCTGGCCTCAGCATCCCATGTGCCTGAGTGAGAGGAGAGAGGTGAGAGGTTATAAAAACACCAAGTTCTGAAGGGTAAGAATCTCTTTCGAGTGGCACATTCASAGACCTGGAGCTGACCCTCTTAGCTTCTGGCCTTGACTCACTGTGTGCCTGCAAGTCTGGGAATATTAATAGAAAGAAGGCACTATTTGAGAAATATCCTTTTAACACTCGTTTGCATGACTGCTCTTCAGCTAGCAAGTGGCTAACGCCATCTGCTCCTGCATCCTCACCGGGTTAAGGCACAGCAGGGGCAGGTCCCGAGTCCCTGTGCGCGTGAGCAGCTGCAGCTCAGAGGCACATTGGGCATCAGTGTTAGGCCTTTATATCCCCACTCCCCTGCATCCTTACCCACCAGAAATGCTCCAGAGGTCACACTGTCCTTTCCTGGCCCCGTGCTGTCAGAGGGAGATGTGGGCTCTGTACACCAGAATAAGGCATCATGAAGCAGGCGAGTTTTTCAGCAGACAGCAAAATAACAGGAATTGTGAAGCTCCTTGCGACCAGATGTCTGAACACTGATCCTAATGCATCCTACATCTGGGAGAGCTTTGAATACCACGAGGTCTTCACAAAAGCCTTGTCTGCTTCAGCTCAACTCTGCATGTTAACAAGTTTCTGCTATTGATCATGTAATTCAGCTTTAGGATTTAAGTAAAGCGTTAGCATTGAGGAACAGGAGTTGCTCACACATGGTGATTTGAGATGTTGCCCCTGTTCCCCTGGCTGGGGCTCCCCCTCACCTCACACGAGCCTTGTGTTTGCTCTCCTGGCACAGCAYGTGCTCCGTGCGCAAGGATCAAAGCAAGGCATATTCCTCCCACCTTGGGCCCAGCTCTGTTGAGGCAGCAGACAGGTGCTGGAATTGGATAAAAGACTGCGCTTGGCTACATGATGTTAGTCTCACCTGCTAAGGGAAAGATGCTGAACTGAGATCTGCAGGAATTTCCACCAAGCTCTAGCTTTTTACCCACATCAGTGATCTAGACTGGAGGACTGGCAAGGTGGGGACAGACCTTGGGCCATCAGTGCTGTCCGAGGCCTTCTCGATGACACCRCACCCAGAGCAGCACCGCGGAAAAGGCAAAACTAGCAATTCATGGAGAAAAGACAGAACTTGCAGTTCAGTCTCCTCTGCACTGGCATGTCTTGCACAGCTCACAGCTGGAACACCTGGAATGACAGTGATGCTCCTCTCTTTCACTCCCTGCGATTCAGCAGCTGCTCTGATGCTGTGAAGTAACTAATCCAAGCAACCCTGGTGTTCAAGACAGGACATGYTGCAGACAGTCATTCGTTGTTTGATTCAATGGCTGGTTTTTAGATCACTGTGTCCCGGTAATCTCTTGTGTTTAGATCACATTTATAGCTCTTCAAACACCAGGACCAGCTTGGGCAACCCCTGCCACAGAGCTGCCACAGCCAGCCTCACTGGGAAGGCCCATCCACACAACCCCAGGTCTCAAGACATTCCAGAAAGCTGATGGGGGAACTAAGCACTGACTGAGACTGGGAACAACAATAGCTCATGGGATCATTATGGCATCAATAACTGGGTACCTGGACCAGGTTCCATTTCTCCTGGAAGAGGCACAGTGCAAGCAATCTGGTGGGCACTATCAAGGGAGAAGAGGGTACTGAGCAAAGTTCCTTTGGTCGTGACAGGTTTCTAGCTGGAGAAGCAATTAATATACATCAAGATTCCTGAAACATCCCCTTCTCAGACTGCACTCTGCTTGGCATGTGCCTTCACTGCTGGGCAGCTTCTGTAGGTACCAACGTTATTCACTTGTTTGTCACCTTAAGTAGCAAATGCCTGCTGGCTATTCCACAAAAGATAGGAAAAGAAATAAATTGCAAATAACCAAAAACCAAAACTGCAAAACCTACCGTCATGAGAAGAGAGAGGGGTGGGAACGAAGCAGCAGTGTATTCTACTGTGTGCATGATTCATAACAGTGGTACTTCCAAGCACAAGAACAGCTACTTAATCTGTGCTTGGAAACCTGAGTTCCAGGAGAAAGACCCCCCGGACAGTGAGCAGCACGACCCTGGCTTCCTGTCTGATGGCCTCAAAASAGCAGCTGGCAGGTCTAACTGCCCAAGGAGGAGCAGCTCTCTGGCCCATGCATCTCACCCTTACCTTAAAAGGCACTGCAGATTTATAGGAGTCAGGCACTTCCCAGCTCAGCAACACAGACGTTTTCATGACGGCATTGACGCGGAAGTTCTTAGCAAACACTGAAATGAAAAACAAGATCTTTGAGCACTGCAAGGCCAAGTCAGGAGGGAGCCAGGCAGCAGCTCAGCTCCAAGTCTCTCTTTGTCTAACTCAGCAGCAGAGGTCAGAGAGTTCAGCTACAGCAGAGAAGTGAGAGATGAGGAGAAAAGAGCAGCAGCCTTTCACCAAGTCTCCAGTCTCCAGTGGAGTTGCCCTTTTTGACTATACTTTCCAGCATCACAGAAAGGAAGTTGTAGGCTGAACTGCAGCCTTCCTCTCCCTCTCCCCCTGCACTCACACTCTCCTGGCCCTTTGCTATGATCAAAGAACAGTGGTGCACAGGTATTGGATCTGCACATGATCCTACCCAGCTGTCTGCTCCAGTTCAAGCAAGAGCCTTTTATGTGCACATAAAACAGCGACGCGTGCCTGTGAAGCGACAAAGGCAATTAAGCTACCACCAACACTCCTCCAATCGGCAACTTTAAGGAAACCTTCTTTGAGCCTCCCCTCACGGAGCTAGGCTTACACTAGGGAGTCGCACACTACCTGTTCTCGTTAGTCAGAGCAGAGGGGAGTGAAGCCTCAGGCACCAAAGCAAAGGTCCCTCTCCTGGAGCCAGGCCTTGCTGGTGGGGCTGTGAGAGGGGAACTTACCTTGCTCAACGGGCATGGTCCGTGACTGGATGCTGGGGCTCAGTGGCCCAACTCCCTTATTGGTGCGGGCCCTCACTTTGATGTCGTAAGTGGTATCAGGCTTCAAATTGGTCAGAGTGATACTTGTGTCCTTGGTGATGTTAACCAGGTCCTGCTGGCTATTGATGTCCCTGTACACCACTGTGTAGTTGACAATCCTGCCGTTCCTTTCTGCTAAGACTGGGGGTTCCCACGCAACCTCTGTGGTGGAAGTGGTGAGCCCCACGACGCGCAGGTTCTGCGGGAAGCCGCTCGGCACATCTTCCGCAGTAGTGATCTCCTTCTCAAACTCCTCTCCTGGGCCAGCTCTGTTCTTGGCAGACAGTTTGAACAGGTATGTGGCTCCCTTGTGCAGGTTTGTCACCGTGTAGTGATGGTCCCTCTTCCCGAAGTCTATCGTGTTCATCTTCTCTTCATCAAGACGTCTGTATTGCAGCCGGTAACCCAGCAGCTCCCCTACCATCTCCTTGGGTGGGTGCCACTGGATGAGGGCTGTGTTCATGGCTGTCGTGCTAATCATCATGGTGGGCTTCCCCGGGACTGCAACATAAACACACAATGACCATCTATAGCCTGGGAGAAGGAAGCGGAAGGACAGCTTCCGTGCTGCTCAGTTCGTGAGGATTGAGGAAAGTGGGAGAGTTCAGACAACAGGGTGAAGAGGACGACAGACAACTCACATGGATAGAGGCAGACCGACCCTAAGCCGGTGGTGAGGGAAGCTGGCCCCAGCCAGTTCTCAGCTGCCATTTTCCCAAGTTCTGYCATCTAAACAAGCAGTAAATTCAGCCATATCCAGCCCCAAAATTCATACCCTGTTACAGGAAAGGTCTAAGGTACCTCAGTGCATCACATTATCTCAGAGATGATCTGAATCCCGTCCTCCCAATCAGTGTTCTTCCAACAATTCAGCTAGTGCACAGCACCAGGACACTCCGACACTGATGCACCGAATGACCAGACACTCAGGAGCCCAAGTCCAGCACCCTCGTCTGTCTGGAGGCAGACAAATTTCATCCCGAGACCTTGCAATTTTACCATCTGCAGAGGCAGCAAGCAGAGCTGGGCGGGCTGTTTGCAATCAGAATACGTTTTGGTTTAGCTGATGAGCAGACTGATGATGTCAGTGTCGATGTGAGAGGTGAACACAAGCGTTCCACAGGATTTCTGCTTATGCTGCACAAGTCAAGGGGTGTTGCCGTCACAGGTTAGGAACTGATGGCTTTAAATTGATGGTTTAATACCTTGATCTCCGTCAGTTTAAAAAAAAAAAGGATGTGTCTTCACTTCACATCAGCTCAGATTTGTAAACAAATCAACTGATAGGGAAGAGTCAAAGGGATGGGGCGGCTGATGGGATTGTAGCCAAATGTAGTTAAATACCTTTGCAGAGTTTTGAAACCTATTAGCCCGCAGATGAGCATGAAAGAAAACATAATGGACAGAATTATGCCCCAATTTTGCCATCAGAGGGCGATACCAACACTCCCCTTTGAGGTCAAGCCTGCAGATGAGCCAGTACAAAGGCAGCTCTGGGGGTGGTTTTGTAGGTATTTAAGACTCACAATTAAATTTCCACTGCCAATACCTTCCTTCCTGTGCTCACAGTACAACATCTAACAGCAGCCAGCGCTAAGGGACAGATTATTTTCGAAGCTGATTCAAAATATTAACTTTAAATGTGTATCATAACATGAGAAGACCCGCTGTGGTTTACGGTGCAACACTGGGATGTTTAGGAAGCTTTTCCTGTTTATGGGACAGCTGTAGCAATTTGATGAACAGAGCATACATCATGGCGAGGCACAAGGGAGGCAGCATTTGAGACTGTGACAGTGGAAACTACCTCTGGAGCTCCCCATATGCAGCGTGGAGGAGATGGCAAGCTGTTCCTTGCTTAAAGCACCAGGAACAAACGCTCTTGGTTTGCACAAGCTGCGCTCCCATAATAACAAGCGACAAATACTGTTCCTATGGCTGTTGCGAGAAGCTGCAAGATTATCATTTGTAGGACAGGTCTAGAGAGTGGAAAATTGAGGACCAGACAATGACAAGTTGTTGGTGCCAGCTCCAAGGACAACTTTGACCGCATTCACAGTCAGCACCCGATGACCTCCTGTGCGCCCTGCTCCTGGACGAGGCTCCTGTATTGCACTGGGCACAGGGTATGAGCATCTATTGAGACAGCAGAACCAGACTGGCTAGGATCACCAAGATTTAGTACTTGCATCACGTCTGCAGCACTTCTATGGCAGGATTTGTTGCATTCCAGATTTTACTGTGGCTCTAGGGAGCAGCCAAGCTCAGCTACGTATGCCTGGGGAGGCAGCAGGACGGCAGCTGGGAGGAAGCTCASAAGGGCCTCCGAGGGATCCTCCAACGCCAGGAGGGCCATCCCAGGTAGCACTAGAGTCCCCCACAAAGCTAGAAATGGCACGTGCTTAATCAAACCCCACTGTGCCTAAAACAACGTGAGGAAGGGCCTTGACTGCAAAGCTGAGGGAAGACCTGGGCTTGCAGGCTTCCTTTTGCCAGGTATGTAGACTATGCAGATGGGCTCACACCAGGCAGCTCTATTGCTCTCTCATGGACCCTGGCGATGTCTGTCCATCTCTTAGCTGAGCTYTGCTCAGGTGATCCAGCAGCAAAAGCCTCTAAGTAAGGGCTGGAGGTCACAGCAGTATATACACGTCTGCAGCACCCCCAACCCCATCACTTCTCCCTGCATCACTGCCTTGGCCATGCTCCCCATGCACCTCTTGGGAGCTTTTATTACCATCCTTAAGAGGCTGCAGGGTCTGCTCCCCACACTCACCTGCCCCCGTGGTGGTGATGACCTTCGGCTTGCTGCGGGCACCGTCTCCTTTGGTGGTGTAGGCAGCGACAGTGACCGAGTAGGTGGTTTCTGGCAGCAGGCCTCCAATGACCGTCTCCTGGGAGCGCACCCACGAGGTGGAGAGGAGGAAAGGAGAACAGCAAAAACCCATTACCACAGTGAGCAAAAGGAGGGCACTGGGGTCAGCGTCTCCAACAGCAACACACCGACAGACAGGCCCACACTCATGCATCACAGCCAGCCTCATGGGTCTCACCAGGCTGGCTCTCGTGCGGAGCTGGCAAAGGACAACTGTCGTCATTCCAACATGCACCTCTCTTCAACCCAGCAGTAGCTCCCACCCGCGGCGCTGGCAAAGGGCAGAGAAGTCACTATCACCCCAGGAGCCCCCACACTCCTCGTCCCTGGATGCTGATGCCACTCTGGAGAGGGTCCTGTGCAAGGCCAGAGCCACCCTGGGGATGGAGCCACCTGCCACAGCAAGCGTGAGAAAAAGGGCTGTGGCACAGTCAGAGCTGTGAACTGGAGCAAAAGCAGCTTCAGCTGCTTGTGGGACCTCTTGGGGGTCACGTGGGGATTTTTAATGCCTGCCTGAAGCCAAGCTGGCTCCCCCAGCGAAGCTGCCGGGGGCTCGCGCTCTCCTCCGAGGGCCCCAGCGGCAGCGCAGCCGYGGGCAGCGCGCTCAGCGCAGGGCACTGGCAGGACCTGGGGGAAAGGGCTGCACCGTGTGAGGTCTGGTGGGAGGGCGGCTCCGGGCGAGCACCCTTGCGTGCCCTGACTTCCTCTGGCAGCAGGAGGGCACAGCTCCTCATTTAATCTGGGATCAAAGCCGGGGCTCTCGCTCCTCCCTCCTGGCCTCCAGCAGCAAGGAGGCTCCTGCGGAGCCCCAGCTGGCCAGGCCAGCCCAGGGCAAAGCGTGGGGAGCAGAGCAGCCCGCAGCACCTCTGCCGGCGGGGACGGCTGCCCCCTCAGCGTGCCCATCTGTGGGGGCTGAAACGGGGMTGGGGCACTGACAACTAGCACCAGAGATGGTGCTGGGCAAGAAAGGAGCTGGGCGTGAGCTTGGATGGCTGAGGACAGGCAGTGCTTCCAAGAAACTGTTCCTGGGGTTGGATATCTGCCCGGGACGGGGGTCCCTGCCAGCTGGGGAGATGCACAGGGCCCTCTGGGGTTGTTCTCCAGCACAGCCACTCTCTCAGCACTCRCTCACACAAACACCCACACCAGTAATGCCGCGGATTTCCAGGCGGTGCTGCTGGTTCAGGTTACCTGCCCAGGCTTACTAATCAAAATCACCCTCGTTACCATTGCGTAACCAGCCAGCCCCGAGAAAAATCAACAAGCACCAACAAGAACCCCGCCAAAATCACCGTGTGAACCAGAGTCCAATCCCACCTCCGCCCCTGCAGCAGATCGTGAGTGCAGGTGAGTGGACGCGCCGTCCGATCGGTGCCAATGGCCCCGCGGGGGGAAGCACTCACACAAAACCTGCAGACTCTGAACATCCCAAGAGAATTCACTCCGCCCCAAATCCATGCAAGGAGAAATTCTCACGCAAAAGCATGCCACCGGGAGCCAAGCGAGCGAGCGGGGAGGAGGGAAGAGACACGACGGGTGGATGAAAGAAGGTCTGATTGCATAATGTAAACACAGTGCTGTCATGACAAAGCTACTCCGAGCGAGACTGCTCCGCACAGAGCGGGAGCAGAAAGGCAACGTGCCGGGGAAGCTCGCAGTAGGGCATGTAATTGAATTGCTGAGTCTAAAAAGGTCATTTTCTAGTTTGTTCCTCCGAATTTATATTTCAAAATTATGTGGGAGAAATTGGATTTAACTGTTTAAATGTGATTGTTTTCTTATTACTATCTGTGTTTCAGCCAAAGGTCACGGTTGAGAGTGTAGGTTATTTTTCATGACTAGGATCAATGAGGTTTAAAGATTATATATCTAATTTTACCACGTAACTCGGTGGACCAACTATTGYGGAAGGTAGGATGCACCTCCCGAGTCGATCACTTGAGTCTGCCTAAAACTGCACTGCAACAAGCTGGAAATACAGATTATAGGAAATGTCAATTGCTTTTCTGCATTTAGTAGCAATCTAAATGCCAATTTTCTCTGGATTTGCTGCTGGTGGAAGGTTCCACAATGTAACTCTCCAGCCTCATTAAGGGAGTGAAAGGGATGTTTTGACAGCACTAAGTCTACAAAATTCACAAATCGATTTACCAAACCCCTCTTTTCCAACCTGGAATACACACAAGTGGTACTTACATGGTCGACGGAGTCCTCAGCTCTCCACTGATGGGGGAGAAAGGAAGGAGGAGAGAAAAATGGAGACACAGAAATTTAAGGGGCAACATGTAGGAAGGGGGTGACAACGACAACAGCAAGGGTTAGCAGGACTGGGTGGGGGGATTATAACACTTATGCACAGAAGGTCGCTTGGCACAGGCCGTGCCAAGGGAAGAAACGGGACACAGAGCCATTTCCTACATGCCGCGAGCCTGCGCGGTAGGCCGGCCATCATTCACACAAGCAGGGGCAAAGGGCCTCCCTCTCACACAGACAGAGAGGGAGCCGCCTGCTAACTCTGCAGCCCTTCCTAACTTTGCAGCTGGTTTTGTTCCCTCTTCTCTGCCTGTTCCACGAGCCAGAGTGAGAAGGAGGCAKCCTGCACATACACGAGCCTGGGGCTGACACCGCTGGGCTGCTCAGCAGCAGCGGCTGCCCAGACAGCATCTTCTTCAGATGTCCTCTACTGCTGCCCGGCAAGGGACAGCAACTGCAACAGAGTTYGTGGCCTAGTCTCTGCTTTCTGTCTAGCAATTCCCCAGCCAACGTCTCCTGCTGAGAACCAAAGACATCGACACTGCCGAGCCAGAGAGGTTTGTCTGAATGGAAGCACTGACAGGACACTTACAGACCTTCTACTTCCTAAACCATATGCAAGAAAGAACTTTGGAAATCACAAGAAAACTGAGCAAGGACCCTCTCTTGGAAACCCCATGGAAAAGACGCCGGGATCTTGTGTAGAGCTACGAGCTAAGCTGTTCCACTCAAACACCACTGCACTGCTTGGGATGGGGGTTGCACTCTGTGAAGAAATAGCTTCTCACTCCCAATTACACAACACCAAGAAGACAAATGCAAGTGCTCATTTGGCAAGGGAAGCCCTGGCAAGTAAGAGTTCTACATAAAARCATTCCCAGAACGAGATCACATGGGATGGCAGCCACTGTAGCTCAATTATGATTCTAGAGAGGGCCTGTGCTGGCTTCTGATCCCTGCTGAATGAACGTGGAGTTCTAAGGCATCAAAACTGCATTGGGTGGTGGGGCTTCAGCAGAGCTTGGCTGCCGCGCACGCCGGTAACGTGGTCTTTGTGGAGGCTGCACAAAGGGGAAGTTTGCAGATATCAAAGCAAGCCAAGGTAGTGCATTACATCCCAGGTTACTAAATCTGCCTGGAGGCAGCACTGGTCAGCGGGTTCAAGCACACAGATGAAAGTGGAAGACAGGCACTATTGCTCCTGCTTGTCCGTGCCAGCCTTGCCAAGCTCAGCTTCCGAGCCCGTGCTGCCAGGTGGGAGATGGAGCTCAGCTACCAGCTCCTCAGGACACTGCAAAGCCCAGCGAATGCTGGAAAAGGCCTGGGAACCTGCAAAGGCAGTGGAAGTACTGAATAATGTTAAGGCTATGTGTTGTCTTTTGTACCCAGACAGTTTGAGGTGGCTTTCACAGCTGGGACATTATTACAGTGGCTAAGTACTCTCCTCAGTAGTAAAATACATGGCATATCTTCAAAATATTTACTAATTTAACCACTAAATTCAGAGAGAATCAACTACTGGAGAAATGTTCCTGTAATATTTTATTGCAGTTCACTTATCTGATGCCATTAGACTGCYGCAGAATTATCCCCCTAAACCATCTTAAAATTTAATTTTAGTGAAGAGGTCAGGCTGTCCCTAGAGTCTTCATACAAAGCCAAGGCTCTGACTAAGTATTGTGGTAACTACCTCTTCACACCCTCCTAGGTGACACCTCCAGTGCTGTGTGCTCTGCTAAGCCCACATCATCCCCTTCTCCCAGGTCATGTCCTACCTGCACCAGCCAGACAGTGCTACAGTCAAGAGCGTGAGCTCTGCTGATTTAAATAGTGACAAAGTCTCTCTAYAGGAAGGCTAACAGGCCTGGCAGCATTTTCTTCTAGGCAGTCACTTCCATTTCCACACCACCATGTCCCTGGTGGATGGGGGCTATGTGGACAGCACCCCGTCAAGCGCTGTACAGGCTGCCCAGATGATGAAGAGCAGCTGCAGGAGCTAACAYCTTGCTGCAATCAACAGCTGAGCAGGCCCAGCTCCACCATGATATGGTGTTTATCTTACACCATGGTACAGCGTTTATCATCCACTAAGATTTTATTGTAGATGTTTAATGTTCAGATTACATTTGCTCTTACGTTTTCAGTGGACTTCAATCTTGTATCAGATCAGTGTTCAAAGAAACCTCTTGAAATTTCTCTTGTAGGAATCACATAGAAAAGCTAGACCTGGATAAATACCCTGATATAAATTCAGTTTGATTATGAAAATATCATTGGCAGATAAAAACATTTCCTTCCTAAACTATCTCAATGGCTTAAGTATTTAAGGTTGGTCAGTAAGATAAATGAATCTGAAAGGCCCAACAGCTGTCATAAAAAGAATTCAGACAGTGCTGTGTGCACGAGGCAAGATGGCACAGGGAAGTGCTAAAGCTAACCATGTGTATTTATGGCAGCTGCAATGCCTTTACAACGTTTCATTTCACACTTCAGCACCGCACAGCGTAGCCGTGTCACACCAGGGAATGGCAGTTTTCCCAGACCACAGCCCTTGTGAAAGGGAGACTCAAGTGCTCCCCAACAATTCCAGCTGAGGAAAGGGGATTTGGTGTTTCTTGCAGATCCGTTCTCTCTCTGCTCCAGTGACTAACGGAGCAACAGTGAAACTCCAAATACACACACAAGGCAATGTGGATTCACATAGGCTGTGCTCATGGGATGTGGAGCAGTCTGAGGGCCCCAGAGCTTCACCTCAGTCCATTACTGAAACACCTCTTGGCTGATGCCTTTCGGTTCTGTTCCATCCATGAAGTGGGGTGCATCTCACCACACCAAACTCTGACCTAAGTGTGTACAAGCAGGAGGAATCATTTCAAGTAGGATTCAGGTAACACCACTCATCATCATCCAGCAAASAGGAAGGCTGTAAATTCCTGTATATTCCTATGCCTGGAGTGGGCACCAGCCAGAGAGAAGAGGAGTATCATTCTGTGATCTGCTTCCCTCTCTTCTTTGATCTCAATCCAGGAGCTTCAAGTGTTCGCTGTTCATCATTCCTGCTCTTCTGGAGCGGGTGGATGGGACACGCATTCAAATAATCTGCACACTGGATGGAGAAACGCTGGCTGCAAAGACCAAAGAGCCTTCCTGTGAGCACGAGGCCCTTCTCACAGACAGCACACACCCCTCTGCTTGTACAGCTCAGCTTGCCGAGCAGAACGTGGTGGGAATCTGYTCCACACAACACGAGTGTCTCGCTCCCAGAACCATGAGCACCGTTCCCTTCTTGACAGACAYGCGGGAGCTGCTGAGGGCAGGAGCTGTTGAGGCCACAGAGCGATGCTGGGAGGAGGCCCCTGAGGCCCCAGTCCAGGCCCAGCTGGGAGCAGGTGCTGTGCCCCACAGCGCCCCACTGCCCGCTCCCTCGGGGCCCGCTAGCTCCTGTACCCACACGAGGCGCCGGCGCTGCCCCCAGGTGCTCCATCCCATCTCCACCGAGGCGTCCGCTCGCTCTTCCCTCAGCCTGGCAGACGGAGATGAGAGCTCAGGCTGGAAAGCACAGAGCAGCCTCGYGAAGGCAGTCAGCCCCAGGCAGAGCCCCGGAGAGCAGGGAAAGGCCTCGGCTCCACCGCGGGACCTTCCCAACAACTGATTATTCTCCCTAGACAGGAGGCTGYAAATAAAATGTCATCTCTCCAGCACCAAGGTCCCCACATCAGCGCCGATGTTTCAGTCCTTTCTGCTCAAATGGTTTTAAAACCTTAGAATCTGTATTATCTGCATAGCTAACATCTCCGTTCCCCTTTCTTCTTCCTTTCATCTTTGTTTGCTCTCTCTGTATTTCTCATCTTCAATCAGCAAAAATCACAAGTCAGCTTTAATACCAGAGTCTTCATACCATCTGCAGGAAGCAGATTACGTGGTACATTCCTCCTCAAACCCAGCAGACAGCCCGTCTGGGCAGGAGGAGGGGCCCTGCCTACATGTCCGCAAAAGAATTCCTGCTCCCATCCCAGACTTTCCATCAGTTTAATTCTCTCCTTGTGCACCAGTATAAATGTTTATGAACATTTAGGAGTGCTGAAGAGGACTGATGGGGCTATATTCTGGCCATCTCCATTCTGTGACCTTCAGGGACAGGTGTTCCWGTGAATCTTTTTGATTTCTTCCACAGAAAATAACTCTTCCCAGTCTACTTGTTAACGCTGGGACTGGCTGTCTGCAAAGACACGCACAGCTGTAGTGAGCAATGGCAGCTCTCACAGGGTCCTTCAGCTTGTGGAGCACATGCATTTCATCACAAGCAGGGGTCATACCTGGCTTCTCGCTCTTTGGGGAAATAAAGATCTCCTCTGCCAAGCTGGTGAAACCTCTTCCCTGCAGGGTCATCATTAGTTTATCCCAAGAGCGACACAGCTCCTTCAGAGTAGTCACTCCTCTGCAACAACCTTGCGGCCTTCACTTCCATCCAGGAATTATAACACATGAGCTCAGCATGGTACATGCCAGAAAAAAGAATAGCGTGGCAAACAACTGCTTTCCCACATACATTCATTGAATATGAAAGGCTCATAAGTGGTCTGACAGGCCAGGAATTCAAGCAATTTGTCTGCTTGATCACAGCTGCACATATTCAAAATAAGGCAAAATCCAGCACTTCCTGGAAGTTTCTGGCGCTGGTATTCTCATTCCTGTACATTAGCATCGGGTTTTGCTCTCTGAAACACATGAGTAAGGAGTGAAAGCAGAACCAGTCGGGCAAGCATAAAATATTTGAAAAGGACACCACTGCCAGCTTTGCCCACCTACACTCGGGACCAAACCATTAACTCCAAACATCAGCTAAGCAACTCAACATCAGCTGTTCAAACAACATGGAAGATTACATCCTCCTGGAATAACAAAAGGGCAGTAAGAAGCTCTTCTAGCGATTAAAATAAAGCAACATCTGAAACACGAACACAGAGGTGACAAGGTAACACCACAAGGATCTTAAAGCATTTCCTCTCTTTAAAGTTTTCCCCTTCCGCATTATTACTGGTTTCAGCCTTCAGAATATGAATGGGGAGCAGAGCCGCCTCCACGCACTGCACTCCCCACTGACAAACGGATAAATGATTCACAGCTGCGTTCAGGACACAGATCAATTAATCGCTGCAGCTCTCCAGTATTTATATTGGGCATCATTCAAGCAGGCCAGCTCGGAATCGATTACCCGTTGCTTCCAACGCCAGCAGATCCTGTGCTTCATTTATACGATTACCTTCATTGAGAACAGCACGGGTCATGCAAGATGAAAGACTCTTGCTCCAAAGAAGAGTTTTATCTCATCAAAGAGGTGTTAACAAAAACTTCTCTTGACCCYGGGAAAGTCACCCAAGAGGAGGCAACTACCCCCTTCCAGGCTGATGAGAGCCCATAAGCCAGCCTGGAGCACCATATGGGAGCAGGGCTCACTCAGCTCACGGTTGGGGAGGTACTCACGAAAGTGCACAAAGCACAAGCACCTTGGGATGGCATCAGGACTGCAGAGGGCAAGCTTATTTACAGGCAGTTTGGACCTGTGCCTCACGCCTTGCTTGTTCATTTTCTTCCAGATTTGATTAGCTTCATCTACTGTTGGGCTTCAAAAGGTAAACACAAGGTCAAGTCTTTGCGTTGTGAAAGCAGAAGCGAGGAGAGGCTTTGCCAAGGCTYGAAAGGGCTGTGCTGCTTGCAGGGCTGCGGCCGTGCCCGGGCCTGGGCCCCAGGGCTGCATCCCGTGAGCTCTGCTGAGCGATGGGTCTGCCCTCAATGCAACCAGCAGCACCAAGGAAGCAGACACAAAAACTTGCTCAAAACTCTCCAAAGGGTAAACAGACTGCCTGGCAAAACACTGGGAGAAGATGCCAGGACCTGCTCCCTCTGGACAAGTGCACCAGGGGTCCCGAAAAGAGATCCCTGCTGGGCGAGGGCTCATTCCCCCTGCACTTGCAAGGGATGAGAGGAGCACACATGGGAGAGGAGGTGACAGGAACATCCCCTGACCTTTTCTACAGCACTCCCTTCCTGATCACACTTGCTAGTTTGTAAGCCACAGCGCTGCTTGGGGATAAAGAGCCCTTTGCTCCGGCAGGGCCTTGGCCACGTCCCACCCTCGTCCAAGCCCTGGTGGTGCCGCAAGGGGAAGAGAAGCACTCGGAGCAGCCAGCCCAGCCCTGCCGGAGAGGCAGCCCGCCGTGCCYGTGCTGTACCTGCGCCTCCGACAGCATGACGTCCTTGATCACGGGCTGTCCTCTCGGCTCGTTGTTCTCCAGCTTCACGTACGTGACCTGGTATCCCCGGATCTGCCCATGCTGCTTGTTGGAGATGGGCAGCTTCCAGCTGACCCGGATGGCAGTCGAATTCACAGACTCGACCTCCACCTTTCGCGGTGGGGCACTGGGCACTGCAACACACATGGGATGGACACTTAACAGCAGGTCCCGCGCCACGGCCGCCAGCTAATTCCCACTCYGTCGCTCATTCCCTTCCCTCGGCCTCATCGCCAGGATGGCCCTGCCAGCCAGCAAGGTCACACTGCAGTGCCTGGGGTGACTGCATTCCCCAGCCCCTCCTGCATCCAAGCGCTGCTGGCGCTCTCAGTGAGAGGGAACAGGGCAACGATACCCAGAGCACCCCAGCTAAGGGCAGCTGTGCCGGGGCAGACCCCAGCTCCATCCCTCTCCCTTGCCTCTAGCAAAGGCAGCAGCAGGAGCAATGGAAGAAGAGCAATAGGCACACAGCAGGAATCAGATATCGAGAGAGCAGCCTTGGTGCTTCCCATGGATAATCTCCCAGTCTCCAGCATCCCTCTCTGCATCCTCCGCGCAGCTCCCCCCTGGCCACCCACGCTGCTGAGATGCCCCCGGCAGAGCAAGGGGGCCCGAGCCCTAGGTAGCTGCCGCCCGGCAGCAAGAGGTTAACGAGGGGGAAAAGCACATCCCAAAACAATAACCTAGGGCTCGGAGACAGCAGCCGCTGAACTCAGCCAGATAAAGGGGCCCGTGGGGATTGTGACAGCTCTGGGGACTGTATTTCATGCAYGGCTAGCTGAATGCTTTTTGATAATAAAATGAAAAATTACACTGCCCTGAAAATATCAATTTTCTTGCAAGGTGAGGCCCTTTTAAAAATGTATTTATACCCTATTTACCATTTGGAAAAATTACATCCTTATTACTTTTTGCTCTTGCATTGACTGTGACAAAAATGTCAATGCTAAAGAATTAGCCTCTCTGCTGCTCCTGGAAAGCACTCCCTGCAGAGGATACTGCCCACGTGGGTGTCAGACACCCACGTGAAGGACCCGGGCTCCGTTTTAGCACCTTTGCTGTGGGTCTCCCTGACACTGCTCCACTGCTGGGAAAATCCAAGGCTTTGGAAGCCCCATGTGCCCCAGTTCTCAACATAACAAGAAATAATCAGGATTAGATAATTAGGGATGGATAGCTGACATGCAGACATAATGAATACTGCTGTTTCAACCAACTAGAGGGGAAGAAACAGCTACCCAGCAGGTAAGCACAGCTTTTAAGCCGCAGGGCAATTCATTATTTTCCCCAGATGTCCTTCTTAATTGTGGATAATTAAATAAAATGGAGAAAGGAGGAACAGAGCATTTTAGCACTGTGAGGCCAGCTCAAGGCACAGGAATGGAGGGGGCTGCGCTTGAATAGCTACAGCCCTCTGTCTGGAGCAGCCTACACTGTAATCCAATTCACTCAGCACAGCGAGCTTGGACATGCCATAGGGCTTTCCTGCCCTGGCAAGGCAGTGCCCACACGCGCTAATGGGACTCTGAGCAAAAAGCACCATCCTCCCCAAGAACCACAGACCCTCCCGGCAGGCTCTGCTGGCAGGAGCCCGTGGGAGGTCTTGGCAGGACCCAGTGCACAGAGGGACATTAAAAGATGCGAACGTGAGTATCCCTGACCACAGTGTTTCCAGGATCACTGCGCTCCTGCAACAGGGGAAATTATCCCGTTGCGGGGAGGTGAGTGCTGCATCTGAGACCCAAGAGGGAAAGTTCAATTTGTTTTCAGATCTCAGTTCAGCGTTTCTTGTTCTTTCCTTGTGGATATCTACCAAGCATCAGCATCTTGGAGGGATGTGAAATCATTTCTGACAGCTGAGCTGGAATGTCCAACTGTGGTGCCCTAAAACTAACTGAGAGAGCTTGCTGCGACATTTCTAGGGTAGCAGCTTCCCCTGGGCTATAACTCTGCTGAACAAGAGCTGAAGCCAACAATACAGGCAGCAGGACCCACACAGATGTGTTCACAAGGCCAGGAACGCAGTCAGGGAGCATTCCCAGACACCACTTCCAGAGCCACGGAGACATGGGGGACAGTGGCAGCCCATTTAGTGAAACTGCGACATGTCTGGTTTCAATTTGCTACGCTGACTGGGCAATGCAGAGGGCCTCCTTTCTTTGCCTGGATGCTGCATCTCTTTCTCCTCCCATTAAAATCTGCAGCTTCTGAGGTCAGCATGAAGCCGTGGAAGTTCCTACTGTCACCCTGAGCTCTGGCACTTTCAAAGGAGACAGCTTAAGTCATGATGACATAACTGACAGCCCTGCTAATACAAAGCAATTCTCTTTAAAGCTGTCGTATCCAGTAAAGTGTTCTATACATTCGATATTCTGACTCCTGAGTGGAAGAACAGATTTATATAAGCTGTGGCTTGCTTAGAAGCCAGGGCGGGAAGCAGCTTTCCTGCGATATCTACAAGTTTCAGATGGATTTCTTTTTCCCCTTGAAATCCTAGTTTGAAGGATTTCAGGTCAACAAGTAAACTTTAAGTCCTGATCTTACAACGTGAGATGAGCTTTTGGCTGGGAGGACTCCCACCACCTTCAGTAAAAGGGAAACTACCCCCATAAAACATTCGAAAGGCACAACAGGGAAGTCCTGTAACGCCTCCTCATGCACGGAGGAAGCACTAATCACACACACAGGACTCTGGTGGGCCCATGCAGGGGGAGGTGACCCATGGCCTCCAGGCAAGATATGATATGAGAGCAAGGGCCACCAGAGCAACTCTTCCCATCCCACCCCAGAGCAATCATGGAGACCCACTCTCTGCAGCTGCTGACCAACACGCTGCTTCAGACAGTCCCAGTACTGCTTGGAAAGCACTTCCAGCACCAATATCCCCAACTCCCTTCCCACTTGCCAGCAGCTCAACTAGGAGAGTCCCAATTCCCGAAAAGCAGTAGCTACAGGAGCTGTTTGGTGGCACCTACCATCCTCATCAGTGCGCACGTGCACGGGGATGCTCTCCGGTCCAGGCCCCACATCGGTGTGAGCCCTTACCCACACCTTGTACTCGGTCCATTTCTCCAGGTCCTTGATCTCCCAGCTGGAGTGTTCCCGTCCAATGCCATCCACCACATGCTTGGTGCTGTCCTCTCCTTCCACCGCCTGGTACGCAATGGAGTACTGCGTGATGACTCCATTGCGGCTCTGGGCAGGCGGTGGCACCCAACTTACCCGGATGGTAGTGGAGCTGGTGCTTACACACTCGACTTCTTGGGGTGGGGCGGAGGGGGCTGGGGATAAATAAATGAAGGAAGTGGGGAGATGAAGGGAAATGAGTGGAAGGAGAAACCAAAACGCACAGGGAACTTTTACCCAGCCAACTGAGCACTGAACATATGTATGGCAACGCAGCCAGGAGCTTCCTGGACAGCCGCCTGCCTTCCTTACAAATCAAAGATGGCACTAAGGGCAATTTGTGTTTGAAAAGCTGATGAACAACATGGAGATACAAGGGCTGCTTTGCATCAGAGAACACCTCTTCCCAAAGCAGCTTGAGATGCTCACTTCACCAAGCACAACAAATGACAGTAGGGAAAGGGAAAGAGAGAGAGAGAGAGAAAGAGAGAGAGAGAAAGAAAGAGAGAGAAGGAGACTGGTAGGGAGAAGAAAGATGCTTACAGTGAAGATCTGAAACAGATGGAAACCAGAAGAGATAGCAAGATACCAGAAGGCAAGAGTGGCAGAAGGGGAAGCTCACACACCAGATTGCAGGAATGCTTGCGAGAGCCTGCTCCTAGACAAGAGGAGGAAACAGCAGAGGGATGGAAAGTGCATGACTGAGGTTGGCTGCAGGGCATCTAGGGAGGGTTTGAAGCTGTGACTATCATCTATGAGCAGCACCCAGCCCTAGATTAGTGGGGCCTGCTGCAGGACACCAAGGAAAGAGGAGCTACGCTCGGATGTTTCTCAAGAGGGCAGAAAGAAGGAAGGAGTCCCTCTGATCGGGCAAGACATACAGGAGTGGGTGCTTCCCAGGGTGCCTGCACAGAAGACAAGAGCCCTTCTGTGCAAGAGCAGCACCACTGAAGAAGCTCATACAGTCGCTCTAAGGCTGGGAAGCAGCCTGACCAAGTGGTAAATGAGTGTGAGGCCCCTGCTTTGCTAAGGTGGGTGCAAGAATTCTGGCTTCCATTCCTGACTGCAAACAGAAAATAAGAAAGGCAGGAAAAGGCCCTGGTGCACTTTCCCACATAGCAGGCCTCGAAGCCATCAGGGCACCAGAGCCAGCCCTGCGGGGGACACAGGCAGCAGGACAAGCTTCCCTGCTCACTGCTTGTGTGAAGGCTTGTGTGAAGGTGAACACAGTCTACGTGATCCCACGCGGCAGCGGGCAGCTGAGAAAATTAAGCTCCCAACAACTGTACCCTGCTGGAGAGAGCACGGCAGTGGCAGAAGATCTGAGAAATAAAACGACAGCAGGACTTGCCAGCACCACTTCTGTTGCTGGGAGCACAGACAGCCCCAGGCTATCGGTAGCTCTTAGAGCCAATTTCTGCACCCCAGGAGCAGGGCCCATCATTATTTCTGGCTTGGAGAGCTTGGACAGAGGAAGGAAGTGACAGTGCAGCAAGAGCACTGGAAGAGAGGATGCCTGAGCAGAATSAAGCTGCTGGAATGGGACCATGAAGGCAAAGCAAGCGTGTGGAAGCAAGCACTTCCCCTCGTGAGGAAGGCAGAAACAGAGTGGCCCTGGCACTTGCTATACTGGAAGGGAGAAGGGTAGAAAGTCCTCACACCCTGTTGGTTAAGCAAGCAGAGAAGAGGCAGGGCAGASAGCAGGAAGACAGAGCACCCAAGAGACACCAAGAGTGAATCTGGAGAAGTCACATAATAGATGCAGAGCCTGGTGGTGGCCCTCCAAGAGAATGGGTGAGACGTAAGGAGCTCTGGGCTGGCAAAGCTTTCCTTTGCCACTGTCTGCAGAGAGGCCCACTACAGCAGAGAGGTGCTCGGGCTTCTGGCCTCCACGGCATCGCTCAGGATGCAGCAGTGAGCCCCTTCTCCAAAGGAGCAGCACAGGCAGGTCAAATGTTGGCCGTTGACTGGGTAAGAGTCACACACACAAGTGCAATGCATAAACGGAGATTAACATTTAAAGGAAGCAAAATAAAACTTGGTAACATAAGCAGGATCAACTTAAAATGTACAAGGAGGGGAAGTGTCCCTCCCGGGCCAGCGAGGAGCCAGCCGGGCGGCCCAGGCACAGACTCACCCGTAGGCACCGCTGCCACCCTCCGCGCTGCTCCGCCTGCCTCTCCTGCTGCCTCGCAGCAGGCCTCTGTACCCAGCCAGCCAATTTACCCCAGTTTACCTGGGAAAAGCCAGCCTCGAGCTCCCACAGCAGTTCAAGCAAGAACATTTTAACAGTGGGAACCGATGGGCGCAGAGCTGGTTGGTGCTCCTCCTGTGCATCGTACCATTCACCTGGGGTGCTGCTGAATGCTGGAGAGCTCTCCCATGCTCCAAGGACCCTCAGAACAGAAATGCTTTTTCCAGAGTCTCCAGCACTCTGGAGTGTCCAGCTGCTTGCCTTGCTAAGTGAGCAGCTTGCAAAGACAGTATGGGAGACAGCCGTCTTCTCAATAGATGGGTCTACTTGTTCTGCTGGACACATACCCTGGTGCTACCCAGCAAGCGTCTCCGTATCCTTCTGGCATTCCCAGGAAGATATCCCTAGCCCTTCTACGGCTGGAGCAGGGATCTGGGATGCCAAGGGGGAAGTCCAGCCAGGAGCAGTGCAGAAGCTGCTCTGCAGCCTGTTGGTGACTCATTCAGGATGCTCTGCCCCCTGCCTTGCCCTTGCCTGGCTTGTCAGGGCTGGGAAAGAGCCTGAAGCCAGGCTCTCCGGAAAGCAGGAGCCTGACTTCTCCCGCTGCGTGCGTCCCACCTCAACATGTCATCCTCCAACAGCTAAAAGCCTTTTTCAAGGCAACCAGATGGAACAGCACAGGAGGGAGGCCAATCTGAAGCAAAGAGCAGCAGTCTTTCTACATATTTAAGGTTGGAGGGGACACCAATGCAACCATCTAACATGAGGTGTTGCTTAGTTGCTTAGCAGATCAGCTAATTTCACCCTGGAAGTCCTGCATTGTGCAGACAACTTCGGCCAAGTTAAAAGCAGAGCTTTCCAAAAGATCCAACCAACCTTGAGACTCCTGGTGACCAAGAATCCTTCTGTCCTGGGACTATTCAGCTGGACATATTACCTTGCTGAATGGCCCACTGTTAATCACCAAGGAAATTTCTCTCAAAACAGAGTTCCATGAAAAATATTCTCCTCATGCAGGAAAGTTGTAAGCCATAGACCCATCACTTTTTGGAAAAAGAATCCAAGAACTCTTAGGTCCATCACTATGAGGAGGGTCAAATTGAGTCATTCCTGTGGCCTTTGACTGAACCTCTTTCAACCCGTCCACTTCCCTCTTACTGAGCAGATACCAGAATATGCCAGTTACTGCTCTGCTGGCCAGTGAAGCAAAAGCCTGAAAACAGACCAGTATGAGTGTACCAGGAGAAGACAGCATGTGGAGCGGGTCAAGAAGAAATCTGCTTTGAGAAGTCCATAAAAAAAGGTTTCTCTTCCTCAGACTGTCAYGAGACTCTGAAGGACCCCCTCATGCAGACAGTTATCTCTGATTAAATATGTGTGGAGTTAATATAAGAGGCAGGAGAATTATTCCAACCTTTGCTTATGAATACAAAAGCTATCTGAAATATGAAGAATAACCCTCATACATGGAATTTGTTCTTAGCATTCAAATATTTGTAACTGTTTGGTCTGAACTACTCTCCCTTTCCATACCTTGTGCAGCACCATACTTAACTGGGTGGAGGGATGCTTGCAACTGATATGTCAACAGAGTGAGTTTTCCTCAGAGAGGAGGTCACTTCCACCCTGAGCAGAGCTGCCCTTCCCTGCCCCATCTCCCTTTCYAGCAGCTGTCTCGGGCTCTGCTGCTGTGCAGGCAGGCGCCTCCCTGCAGGGAGGGCTGGCTGCCTTTGCCAGCTGCTCACCCCACATGGCTACTAAATCCCAGACAGACGGTGCAAACGGAAATGTCTTTTTTTCCCCCCCTCTTTTAATGCTCTTTGCATAATGACAAGCCCCAAAAAATCGTTAGTGAAAACGAGCTTATCGCAGGGCCCTTTGATAGCCCTAATCTGCTTATGTGCAGCACTTTGAGCTGCCAGTCAGAGCAATGTGAACTCCTGCTCTGTGATCACATGGGGCAGAGAGGATGAAAATGATATTGCTTGGGTCACCTCATTATCTAGCCTCTCTATTAACTCTGCTGTGGCTTGTTCTGGTTTCTTTCAGGGCTGCAGTCCCAGAAGCAGCAGCTTCACTTGCTCACACAAACCAGGCCCACAGTCTCTTTCCCAAACTCTCTCCTCCAGCTGCCTGACAGTCACTGGCACATCTGTCCTCAAAGGACACCTCACCTGGTAAGTGCATGCACAGGGAAGGACTCCTGCAGAAGCAAGGCAGCTGGAATGGTGAGTGAAGGGGTAAAACCCCAATGGTTTGGCAACAGGCACATTTAGAGCCAGCCAAGCACCCATATGCTGCCTGTCCGAACAGCCTGTCTGCATGGGAGTAAATTCATGGAGATGCACAAGCCCCCTCAAATCAATCTCTCCAGAGCAATTTCCCATCCAGWTTTTCACTCCTCCATCAGTTTTGATGACTCTTTCCTTAGGGAAGGGCAGCATGACCAAAGGGACACAAAAAAAACAACTTACCACTTGGGTGTGYCCCCTCTGCCACAGAGCCCTGATCCAAAACCCCAGCTCACTTTGCCCTTTTCCCCTTTAGCTAAATGCAGGCCAGAATTCCCATAGACATGAGCAAGGCCTCAGGCCACTCCATGCCCTTTTCAGAGGAGGAAACTGGACTGTTGCTGYATTGTCCTCAGCAGGGTGTCAAGACACTTACTGGATTGGGCAGTTCTGGCTTCGATCATGGGGGTGTAGACTCCTACCCCCAGCTCGGAACGGGCTCCCAGACGGAACTTGTACAGTGTGTCTGGYTTGAGACCTTCCACAGCATATGAAGAGGTTGGGTCAAACTCCACTTTTTGCTGGCAAAAGGAAGGAAACACAGGTTATTTGGTGCAGTTGRAGAAGAGACAAAAGCTGGTGCTCAGCTCCCAGTGCCAAGGGAGAGGCAGCCCCATCAACCAGCCTGGCCCCAGCAGTCAGGATACCTAATGTATCTGAGCAATGCTGGCAAAAGGGCCTGCTTGCTGCCAGTTCCCTGGTGGGTACTTGTCGCTGGCAGCTCTCATGCTAATATAAGCACAGGAGGATGACAGGACAACAGGACACTGTGATGCTGCTGTGGTGCCAATTCTCACTGTGCTGAAAGCCAGGAGAAGAAACAGCCTCTGCAGCTCAAAGTTATTTCAGCAAAGAGCCCCTTCCCAAGCTGCTGAACTGTGATGATTGGCCCTTTTTGTCACTCCTCACCTGAACACCATCCTCTCCTTCCCAGTAGAGCAGCTCGTATTTGGTGATGCGCTCCTGAGAGGCTGGCAGCCACGTCAGCAGGATCCGGGTATCTGATTCTGCCTCTGCCTGGAAGTCGGCTGGCTGGGCAGGAACTGGGAACCAAACAGAGTGTTAGTGCCAGGAGGTAGATGCTCAGAAAGGTGTCACACTGCTTTGCAGAGTCTATTTTTCACCTTGCAAGGACCCTCTTTCATTCCTTCTGGACCCTCCTTTCTTCYCTCTCCCCTGCACTCTGCTCTTGAAACCTCCTGGGCAATGAGCAGACACCTGAGGGGCCCGGGCTGGGACCATGGGCCTTGTGCTCAGCTCCAGCCCCTACTCTGCAACCCAGCTCCTGACCTCCACAGCACACTCAGCCTCCCCAGGAGGGTCCACCAGCTGTTTAGGTGTCACCAGGACTTTGTCTCATACTTTTAGCTATCATATCTCAGACAAAACAGTGGGCAATACTTTTCCTATGGACATGGATACAAAGGACAAGCATCTTTAACCTGATGCCTGTAGCGCTGGATGTCACTCCAACACAAAGCAACTTGAGCAGCAAGAGCAGTGGTGATGCTGGGTGCTGATCAGTCACTCAGCAGTCGCCCTCCACCAGCACGGGCAGAGAACSATGGCCCTGCAGCCCGTACGTACCCCCTTGTTGAGTTTTGACCTGGATGATGTCYGAGGGCGGCCCGTCACCCACTGATGTGAAGGCCAGGACGCGGATGCTGTACGTGGTGCCGGTGATGAGGCTCCCCACGGTGGTGAGGTGGCTGTCGTCCGTGTTGTGCTTCTGCCACATGCTCACGGGCAGGTGCGGGTCGGTCGTGTAATAGACGCGGTAGCCTCGGATCTGTCCATTGGGCTCCTCAGGCTGCTCCCACTGCACCAGCATGGTGCTGGCGCTCAGCATCCGCGCCTGCACCTTGAGCGGGGGGCTTGAAGGCGCTTGCTCTCCCGTCCGCGCCTCAACGAGCTCGCTGGGGGGTCCCCTGCCGATGTTATTGACCGCAATGATGCGGAACTCGTACTCTGAGAAGGGGCTGAGGCCGCCTATGCTGTAGCGGGTGGTCGCCACGCCATCCACCTCCTGGAACTGGCCCTCCAGCGACTTGGCCTTGTACTGGATGACGTAGTATGAAATGGGGTCGGAGTTGCCCGAGTCCCAGGTGAGGGTCACGCTGGTAGCTGTCGTTTCAGTCACTAATGGCTCTGTTGGAGGTTTTGGCAGTGCTGCAATTGGAAGGCAGAGAGGTGTGATTTAAATAATTCAGCCAGCTCAAACCCTGCAATGTGCACAGGGATAAAAATGGAGCTGCCACCTCCCATTAACATTCTTCTTTAAAAGGCAGAAATCATTTCATACTCTAGAACATGCATTTTTATATTACCATATATTGCTTGAAGTGGTTCTTAATGGAAGGATAAACAGAGCAATCATGTTATTAGACGTGCTTGACGCACTTACCAGCAGCAGGCTAAATAAAGGTAATTCAACAGGGATGCAGGAATGTTGCTGTCATGGGGGTTCAGCTGGCAGTGGGAAGGTGCTTGCTGGGCTAGGCTGGGCCCAGAAGTCACATTCACAGCTGATTCACTAGGGGACACAGTGAAGCAATCAGAGCACTGCGTATAACTGGGAGCAATGCTCCTGCTTCCATGGGGACAGCATCTGAGGCCATAGGGATCTCAGGGACAGTGCTGTTAGAAGTGCTGATGAAGGGAATGCCTTGTAAGTAAGAAAGTACATGCAGGAGGAACKCAGCAGGAGAAATTACCAGCTTTCACAGCCACTGTTTCACGGGGTGGTGTGCCAAACGGTAACCAGACAATAAACTGTTACACAAGAACTCTGTGACGCTGACATCTCTGAAGTGTTAATGAGAACGCAGTTACTGCAAGCAAACATTTCCAGATTTGCCATTTCACCAGAAGAACAAAGAGAGAGCGAATGTGTGTGAGAGAGATTTGCAGAGTACACAAATACTTTAAGACAATGAGTGAATTAAAGTCTGCAGTAAGTTTAAACCTCCTACGAACCACTCTAGATAAAGTCATTATTGATCTGTGCTTGGCTGTGCTTGATAGGGGAATAGGAAAAATGCCTCAGCGTAACTCAGGAGTGCCAGGTGCTCCATGCCCTGGCAAACCYGCAGGTTTCCAGCTCCCGGCACTTCCGCTGCGACTTGGAACAGGCTTCCTAGGGCATCCAATACATGGGCAGCCTCCCCCAGGCTTGCAGGGGCAGATGGCCCTCATCCTCCCTTTCCTTGGTAGGAGTCAAAAGCTTGACTTTTGCCAGCTCTTGGGTGTGCAGCCTGCCTGCTAGCAAGAGGCAGACCCTGCTACCTTGAAGGAGCTTATTGCAACCAACTCTGTCATCTTGCTCCTCCTGTCTGCCCTGCAAACAACTCACTCTCCAGCAAGCACAAGGAGAAGCAATGCTGGCTAAAGGAGTTCAGGATGGAGACAGCAAGATGTTCAGAGTGAAGGTGCAGGAAGGCGAGGAAGAGAAACGAGGCAGAGGGCAAGGGGCTAAAGGAGCTGCAGAGGCTCCAGGTCCCAGACTGCACAGACCCAGGGCAGCAGCAGGCACCACTCCAGCTGGCAGGGACAGAGGACCAGGCACCCAGTAAAAAGAGGTAAATACTGATCCACCAGTGCAGCCTCAACCTCCTCCCAACCACCTCCCCACCGAGCCCCACTCTGCTGGACCCTCTCAGCTACTCCCTGCAATCAAAACAGAGGCAACTCTGTGGCTCCTTAAGGTAAGAAGGGCTGGGAAAGACAAGGAGGGGCTGCTGCTGTGAGGAAAGCAGCAGCTGTGGCTGAGGTTAAAGGATCTTCTGACTAGCCCCGGGAAAAGAGAATTTGCTGTTAATCTCCAGGTCAAAAAGGGCTAAGTTTCAATTCTCTGGTATTGTTCAAGCAGGGACTCAGCGCTAAAGGTGGTCATAAGGCAGGAGGCGACTTGTGAGAACAGAGGCACAAAAGACACAATGTGCCTGAGGAAATCTGAGCTACAAATCAACTGCGAGGAGCAGAGGAAAGGGCTGCTGTGGGCCTGCCTGGCTGCAGATGGGCAATGCAGGACACACACACTCCAGCCCTGAGGCAAGCTCCCCAGTGGCCCATGGACAGCAATTGGCAGCAATGTAGAGCTCCCTTTGGGGTAAAGCTATCCGAGAAATGGCAGCAGGAAGCGCATCTTAGGGGCAGTAACAAAGAGTCAGAGCAGGGAGGAAAAAAAGAAATCGTCAGAGCATATGACAGTTATAAACAGTTCCTCTCTGAAGGGGGCASGCTGGACCGTCTCCATGGACATGGTTCACTGGGCTGGCATCAACCTCCTTGTCCAGCACCCATCTGCTAGGGACCCAGCAAGGCTCCCTCGTGGTGCACCAGGGACCCAGCACGCAAGCTGGAGTCCCACCTTGCCACAGGCTGGAGATGGGAGAGGGCCTCCAAAGCAAGTACCGTGGCAGGAGTAGGAAAAAACAAAACTGTGGGTTCGTGAACTTTCCTCACAAGGTGGAAAAGACGCAGGAGACTCTACAGTGTGCTGGCTGTACCCAGGATCGCTCTGTCAAAGAGCTGCACTTTTGAAACCCAAATAAAGAGCACGGTGGGGACCAAGCAACCCCTTACCTTTGACAGTGATCTGGGCTGTGGCTTCGATCATGCCAAGGGAGGAGATGGCCACGCAGGTGTAGTTGGCGGACTGCACGATGTTGTTCAGCTCCAGGACGTTCCTGCCGACGGGCATCTCGTCTTCTTTGGTCAGCTCCTCCACACCGGCCATCCACTTCACGTAGGGCATCGGGGCACCTACTGCCACGCATGTGAGGTTCACGCTCCCCCCAGGCATCACCTCGTGGTTGCTCGGAGGGATAGAGAAGCGAGGTGCAACACGCCGCACTGAAACAAGGAGGAGACAGCTAGTAGGGCCACAGAAGGGGCAGGCAGCGCCCAGCTGCGTCGTGGGGCTGCGGGAGGGGGGCTCAACAGTTTTGCTCGTCTATCCCTTGGGACAGATAAAATGAAGTGCAAAAGCTGTTCACTGCTTTGCCAAATTGCACACACTCTTCTCCCCTTCCTTCGCCCCTGGCATCTTATTAGAAGAACTCATTAAGGGATGGCTCTATCCATTCCCTCCAAACACAGGCTTTTTAAATCATATTACTAACATGAAACGTTTCCCCACTTAAATTACATCCTTCTAATTAGAGGGCATGCACAAATGCCAGTCACACACTCTGTACAGGGCCCACTGAAGCTCTGCAAGATGGAATTACCTGCTCCATTTACTGGCTCTAGGGCAAAGCAAGCGGCCCCCTAAACCTCGCCGTGGGGGGGCAGGGGCTACGGGAGGCTTTGAATTAGCGCACGTGCGCTGCTAAATAATACATAATTCCTTTCAAAATGTAACTCAGGTTCTATGCTGGCTCAGAAAAAATAGTCACCAGAGCCACATGACACTGTCAGAGCCTGAACAGATCACCTTGCTGGGCAGGAGAGAACTAATCCTGACAGATGCGAGATCATATCCATTTTGACAGAAGAGAGCTGGGCTGGCAGCACCCTCCCCACCTTCGTGGCAGCACTTTGGGAGATGTATTCCTCCTTATTTCATCGCACAGCTTCTCTTCATATCAATTTTTTGCTGGGTATTTCATTCAGGACTTATTTGTAAGCAACTCTCAGCTACTATAAAGCTCTAACGCTGCCTGCCATATGCATTCCCGTCAGGAAAATGACACTGAGCAATGAGGCCCCTTCTTCAGGGTTAGTGTTATGGGCCTATTTAAGCAAGGGTAAAGAAACAACTGTGCTCGGTAAATCTTTGTCTCCTCTGGGCAAGCTCACTTGAGTCTGTAGTTAAAAAAGGGAAGTGGCTTGAGCGCGTCGTGCCCAGACACCCTGTTCTGCCCTAGACAACACCCCAGGGCCTGGCTCCTGAGGAAGCTCCCGCTGCCCGCGGCGCTCCCGCCTTGGCGCCATGGAGGCCGGCAGGCGGCGGCCATGCCGAGGGCGAGCAGCAGCGGGGCAGGCGCCCTGGCAGCAATGGGACACTGGCTGCRGCCGCGGGCGGATCAGCAGCTCCCGGGGCTCTCCCGGGTCAGGCAGCACTAGTGCTCGCCCTGAGGGCCCAGTCCAGCCCAGGAGACCTGCAGGGCACGGAGCCCCCACCAAACCACAGAGTAAAGACTCGGTGACASCTTCGACAACACTGTCAACACCGTGTGTATACAACACATCCTCTCGGTGGCAAAACAGGCCTCATTAGCTTCTTACCCACCAGGGGAAGGAAAATGTGCCTTTTTCCCCCTTCTATTTCTTCTTTTAGTGTCTAAATCCAAAGTCTTGCTGGCTGTTTCTTTTAATCAATTATTAAAACTCAAATCAATAGCCACATGGSTGACGGCCAGTGAGGCGTTACCTGACTGGTGGGGCAGCGCTCCCCCAACGAGACACAACTCAAAGTGTACTCAAGCCCTACGCAGTCATGAGGATACAGCATTAACCCAATGGACATGGCAATGGTTTAACATGATGGTGTGTACTCCCCACCAGAACATCCCAGCACCGTTCGTTAAAGAGTCAGATTTTGCTTTCCAATCAACGTGGCGTTGAGTTATTTCACGTAGAAGCTGTTCAAATTCCATCCCCATCTGAGGACCAAAACCACCCACCCGCACTGTAGTAAAATAAAATTAAAAAAAAAATAAATAAAAAAGAGCAATCTTTGAGAATAAAGCCATAGATACACACAGAGCACTCACACACATGCACCAGGCAAACAGGCTGGCAGGCACAGGAGGTCACTACAGAGTCACAGAAAGGAGAGAGTTAGGACAGGACGAGGACAGGGAAGATGCACGAAAAGTCACACATGGGGACACGGGCAGACAAGAGACTCGTGCGCTAGAGGCCATGCAGGAAGAGCAGAGGTCGGCATGCAAGGCCCGATTTCGAGCATGGTCCTGTGAGAGCAGGGGCGTTAGAGCCTGCTGCGGGCGCTGCTGCGACCTCCCCAGCGCGCTGGGTAAGACCAGCTCCCCGCAAAGGGCTCCCCTCTCAAACAGGGGAGGTTTGGGCAATGCTTGCAGTGGTGGATCAGGCCAGAGCCGTAACTCGCAGGAGAGCGGGCTGCACCACCCTCCCATCCTCGACCAGGGGTAACTGGCAGCTTCTCCTCTGCTCGGCGCGCAGGGAGAAGGGCAGCTGCTGTCAGGGGTCATCAGCAGGAGCTGGCCGAGCTCTCCCGGCTGGTTGCTGAGCACCGGCAACAYGTCCCTCAGGCTCAAGGCACCACTTTGCATCTCTTGCTTTTCTGCTGTGAAAGTCTGGTAATGATTTAAACCAGCCTAACTCTTCAAATAGCAGCATTCTTCAGAATTTCCGTCCAATTTACAAGTCAAATCACATGAGCCAGCGTAGCCCATGATGCTACCTTAAGTGCTTCAGAAAATTTTGTTGCTCTTCATTTATTGCAGCAAAGAATTTTCCCTTTTTATTACAATTTTCTTGACAAGAATTTGTATATTTTTAATCTTCCTTTTGAATAAAGATCAGAGAAGAGGGTTTGGAGGTTTTGCAAGAACAGCACAGAGAAAATCGCTGTGAATATTAAAATGATTTCAATGGACAATAGTATAATTCAGAGGTTTAGTTAAACCAGCAGACTGTCAAAAAGGAGATTCATTGTCATTCATCCCAAGAACAGGCATGGCCGGGGCTCCAAGCTGCTGCACAAGCCGGCTCGCTCCCGCTCTGCAGAGCGCTCCCGAGGGACGTAATCCCCAGTGTGGCAGTGAGTGAGACCCGGCAACCCGAGCAGGGCCCCGCATCCCCCAGGACAGGGAGCAAGGACAGCGCGGGGAGCACTTCCCTGCACTTATGGGGGGCATGGCAGGAGGGAAGCAGGCCACACAAGAGCCACGAAGCTAGAGACTGAGGAACGTTAATAATTCAGCATGCATTAACGTGCACATTCCTTGCCTTGAGAGCAAAGAGCATGAATCGATTGCCCGGCTCCTTTCACCACCGCAGTGGCTCTTTTGGAACGTCTCAGATTCCCTCCGAGAGTGACGTGAGGGCCCGCAGAGCCCAGCGCCCTCCTCTCTGCGCCCCGCGAGGCTCCCCGGCTGCGAGGCGCCCAGGGCTGGCATGGGGACAGGACGTTCCCACACACCCAAAGCTTGCCAGGGCAAGGGAAACCAGGCTGCTTCTCCCTGCCGGCTCCCTTGGCCTCAGCACGGCTGAGCCAGCGACACCAGCACCCTCTTCTAGACAGAATTTGAGACCGGTTTGTTGCCCCAGCCTGGAAAGCTGCTGCACGGGGACGTGATCTCCCCCTAGCCACACACTTGGCCTGCCCCAAACTCCCTCCTTTCTCAACACCACCTCGTTACAGCTGCGAGGGAGGGAATTTAGGAGATATCCTCAAATGTGATCATTGGTCTGCATGGTTTACTCAGCTGTAGACACATTTCATCTCTCTCTTGTGCTATCATTTTAAGGGAGGACTTCAAATGGAAAGGCAGTTACTGGTGTCTCACAATCTATTGACAGAATCAGCAGCAGGAGAGGAAAAATTGGAACCAGAAAAAATGCATTTACAGTCTCATCTTGTGCTCAAACAATGCTGTACTATTTATGCTCCCAATGCATCCTTGAGTGCTGACATTTTATAGACAATTTCCAAAACAGGGCCTTGCCATTTTTGGATTATATTTCAGCTATAACTTTTAGGTCTAATTATTTGCGCTGACAACCACATATAAAAGAGGATATATCATTACAGTGGTGCAGCACTGGAGACACATCAGCATTCAGCATACTGACATACTAATAGCAAAGTAAGGGAGAGCAAGATTGTGGAGCTATGCAATTTGCATTCACTCTCTGAAATTTCTCTGATGAAAATAACACAACATTAAGGAGAGGAATAAGAGAAAAGATCCACTGTATCAAGATAAAATAACTCGTTAATATATAACCTTGTAGCAGTTGCACAGCAATAATTAAATGCATGGGTGAGCAGTACACAGTTTTAAGTAACGCTGKAAAAATGTAAGATGTAATTATCAGTGCCAAACAAATTATAAGCACGGCAAATCCCATTGGAATATTTAGAAACTAATTTCTGGCTTCACATTAAATATTTGTGTACGTGGGTATTTTTGGTTGGAGTGAGAGGAGGGGTCGACACAAAGAATGAGAAATTATCTACTCCTGCTGGCTTGTATCCATTCTTGGCTTCCTCCTCTCAGCTTAACCGTGCAGCTAAAACGGTTAAGTGCCCTGTCAAAGGTTTATTCTCCAGGGGTGCCTGAGCCAGCACAGCAGCACTCCAAACTCACTGAAATCAGAAGGCTTTGGGCCTCRGCTTTAATTTTTTCTTTCTTCCTTGTTCTCATTTTCCACCATTGTCTTGGGTTCAGGTAATTTTATCCTCTGTGAATTCTATTTTTAGAGGGTAAACAAGGGCCCTATGTCTCAGCACAATCTAAACGAGAGCACGTTTGCGGGAGGGAAACGGGAACGAAGTCATTGTACTGGAACAACTGCTATGACAACTTGTTAAAACTCGTTCCAGCGATGAGTGTAAGCTCAACCCGTGCAGCTGTGCGATGACATGGCTGCGAGGAGCYGGGGTGTCGTTCACCCCGCTGCCCGGGGCAGCAGCGCGGGCCAGAGAGGCAGCACGGGGTGCCCTTGCCTGCAGTTTGTGCCCAGGGATGAACTTACAGGGYACCTGGTTAGCGAGGGAGCAATTTCTGGAGACTAGGTCAGGAGTTCTGCCCAAAATACCAGCTTTTCTCAACATGAAATCATGAGCGACTCAAGCTAAGTCTGGAGCGAGATTTAAAGGTTGGACTTGCCTTTCCCCACTGTCCTTTATCCTGCTGGCTGCGGGCAGTGGGACAGAGCAGGGCAAAGCTCAGAGCACGTTTTGCTGAGCGGCCACGAGCTCCTGCACACGCTGCCGTGGTCCTCACTGAGCCACCCCAGGGAGGGCTGAGGCCACAGTCAGAGTTCCCCAGTCTCCAGCCAGCAAGAGAAAGACCCAGCCCCAGGGAAGAAAGGAGAGGCAAACATGGCCATTCCCTGGGCATGCAACAGGCGCTCCTCGGAGCACAGAGACCAGCCCCATGGTGAGAGTGAGAACTGCAGTGGAGCAGGAAAAGGGCCTTCACCACCAGYGCATTTCACCTCCCCACCAGCTTGCCCTGCTGCCCTGCTCTGTAGTAGAGCATAGCTGGGTGCTTTTCTTCCTAAAGCTGAGATCAAAAGCAAGTTTTGCTCCTTTTGGAAAAAAATCAAAACCAAGCAAGAGAAATTGAGGTGCCCACTCTCCCTAGCAGCTCCCTAAGTGCCCAGAGATCAGAATGATCTCTCTTTCCAAAGACTGCTCTTGGTCTCCAGCCAGCAGGCAGCGACAGTTCGGAGGTATGAGACTGGCACTAGCACAGGTAAAGGCTTGAAGGACCCCACACACAGCAGCATGCACCTCCTCCCAGCCCACCTTCAAACAACATCCCCTCGGCTGGTATTTACATGCAAAGGATATCGTGTGCATTTGAAATCTCGAGCAACAAAGGCATGCAAAGCAAAGCAGCGACACCATCACCAGCGTCACAGCAAACAGTAAGCAGATCTCGTCAGGCACAACGTGGCCGTGCCTGGAAGGAAGCCAGAGTCTGTAGGGCCCCCTCCCCTTTTGGGGATGGCTCTCCTCTCCCTACTGGAAAAGTCCCATCTGACGTGGCGTACTGTAGATGGATAAGAAGTGAAAAGGACCAACCTTCTCGCTGATCTGAGAGATGAAAGTTTGTTTTGTTTGATGGCAGAGTGCGATGAAGATGAGGAGGGAATAAAAAAAGACAAGGAAAAACACAGAGAGTAAAAACAGGCCAAGCTTCATGTGTCCGCACACCACTGAAACGACAAGACAAGACTACAGAGGTCAGGCACGACTCGGCACGGCCAGCGCTGCGCGCCGGGGCGCTCCGGCCCGCGCTCCCACACGTACTCACAGCCATGGATTTACTTGTGCAAACGGCACGTACACACACGCACACGGCAAGGGACTGCACTACACAGGYGTCACGCGCTCCCGCGCGCCCATCCGACTGTCAGGACGATGGCAAAGGCACTTCAAACCCCTTGGCCACACGCTAGGAAGAGCATATACATGTAGATCGGAAACTCGTCAAGGATGAAAGAAATGTTCCAAGTGGTGAATGGAAAATCTTCTATCATGAAGAGCTGCTCCCCCTCTCCAAACAAAGAGCTAAATGCAGCAGAGGTATTAGGCAATTGATAGACATGTACAGTCTCAGCTGGGCTCACTTTCGGGAGAGCCTTATGGGCACACTGTGCTGTGAGTGAGAGATGGACAAGAAATCAGAAGGACAAAAACACCCAGAGAGAATTGAGGAGGTCCCAGATTTTGTTCCTGTGGGAGAGACAGTAGAAGGTTAGTTGCATTTTCCTTACAGACAAAGGAGATCTTATTTCTTTAGCAGGAGTGACCTCACTCCAGCTACAGATCTGTGGCGTATCGGCTGTAATCGAACCCTCGCTGAGAGAATACAAAAGTGGATTGGAGAGCTAAGACTGCTTATGAGTCACTTTTTTGATGGGGGAAGGAGAAGTTGGGGGGAGGAATTTGCTTTCCAGCAGAAAAACTGCAAATTAAAGCACAGCATGTGGTATCATACAGTGCAGAGAGCAGGCGGCCGTTCCCAGTGCTTAGAGGACTGGATTTGAACCATCACCATCACTATACAGACCAGGCTGGGCTGCCAGCGGCCGGCGAGGCGCAAGGGAGCGTGGAGCTCTCAGCGGGCAGCGAGCGCCCGGCCTCCTGCTCAGCTCTTCCCAACACTCAGGATTCGCCTCCCGCGCTCCGGACTCGCCGTCGGCTTCCTCGTGGGAATCCTGTCGGGGAGCGGGGCTGGCAGGGCGYGCGCAGCGGGTGCTGCGCCGATGGGGTCTTTCCCAGCGTGTTGACACTTCAGATTACAGCGGGAAGGTGAGGAGACACGTGTGGAACACGCTAACTCAAACAGATTACTTTCCAGCCTGTCAAACAGGAACACGTTTAGGGCCGGCTATTTGTCACTAATTGCTGGATTATCTCTTAATCTCTAATTATATTAGTGGCTTATGGGGAATAAAAAACAGTAGCAGGGTATTTTGGAACAGCTGCATAGAGGGAAGGAACACCTGGACAGAAAGTTCTCCCCTCTTTCATGTAGTTAATGCTTAAATAGCTGCTGCTTTATCTGAGAAAAAAAGACTGATAAATGGTAAATTGAAAGTTTCATCTCCTTACAGATCCCATTCACATCCTCCCTTATCTCCAGTTCTTTATCCATGTCACTCCTAAATTAAGAATCACGTTTTATCTATGGGTTTCTCACCTTTTTACAGAACAAAGGACACCGAGCAGCGACAGGCAGTGCTGTAGTGCCAGCTGCCCCGTGCAGGGAGAGAGGGCTCCAGGAGGGACACCCCGCGTATCCCCACTGCGAACCCAGACCAGCTCCTTGCTGGGAACCGGGGCTGCCCGACGGCTCACGTGGCCACACGGGTCTTGGTGCACGACTRAAAAGGGAAGTCACAGCAGAATTGCCAGCAAGGGACAGCCAGCTCCGTATGGATAAAACGGCTTTGTTTTGAGATYCAAGTGGAGACAGCAGAGAAGCAAAGAGCGGGGCCGCATCAGAGCTGGGCTGGCCAGTCCCGACTGCCGGTGGCTCCAGTGCTCTGCCCACAGGAATCCCCACGTTGCTCGGATCCGGCTTTTACCTGCCACAGACGCGTGCATCCCATGCAGAAGCAGCAACACTCCGAGCACAGCAGCTGGCTGCAGTCTGGGCTCGTGGGAGGCTCTGCTTTTGTGTGTTCTTGGCCGTAAGGGCCTTGCAGCAGGGCAGGGGGCTGTGGCCAGGGTGTGAATGCACGGGTCAGAGTTTAGATCGCTCTCTCAAACAAAGCAGCAGATTCCTAAAGCTTTCCAGAGTGAGCAGTTAATACTCCCCTAAAAGCAACAAGAAAGTTCATTATCCAAATTGGCTTTGCAATTCTGCTGGGAACTACCAGCATCTGTCCTGTGCTGAAAGCACTCCGGTGCCATGCAAAACACCAGTATAAAGGCAAGCCCAAAGACTTTGTAATCGAAAAGACACAGAGGTTAAAAAAATCCAGAGGGGGCTGAACCTGCTCCCGCTTATCTCCAAAAGCACATCTTGTGTTCCAAGGACTCCACATAATCGAATTTTATTTTTTGCAGCTTTTAGAGATATAGAGGGACAAAAGGACAGATTGTCTTTTTTACGCCAGATTACATGAGAATAAGACAACCTCCCATTATATGCGATGAACAATGTTCTCATGCCACAGTGATGAGTATATTCCCTCCTAGAGAGGGAGACAGGATGCTCAGGGCACCCAACCATCCTTTCCCATTCACAGTGCACACACATACATGCCCAAATGCAATTAAGAATGGAAAAATCTCAGCACACCAGAGATGGATTGCCGAGCCCTTTATGCAAGGGGATACGGGAGGGGAGGGAATGGGCATTTAGTGAGCATGGACAGGCATGCCTAATTGTTCTACAGACATCACGTGGGATGGAGGGGGAAATAGGTTTCCAAGCCCATTTCCGTGTTGCGTTATCACGCACTCAGCCAGCCTGCTTCTATTTTCCATAAAGGTCACGTTGCAAATAATCAGATTGAGTCTTGCATTGCACTTTTAACCATGAAAAGGCTGTGCAAGGAATAAAATTGTTGAGCTTGCTGAGCTCAGTTGTGTAAAGCACATTGAAATCTTCAGATGTAAAGTGCTGGGAAAAGGGCAAAAAACTATTATTTATTAAGCAACAATCATAATTATTATGGCAGAGCAAAATGCTCATAGAAACACTGAGGTGAATACTTTTCACTCCAGGAGAAAATGTAACAAAAATATCCACAGGAATAGGCGGGGAAGAGAAAATGTGTCGGGTGTCTCTGCTCGGAGAGCTGGCTGAGGAGCAAGACCCTGCACGAGCCGGCCAGAAACTGGGCAAGGGGCATCTGGCTTGAGTTACAGCAGCAGCTTCAGCAAGGGGTCTGATGAACTGCCATTAAAAATATGACAATGCTGTAAAAGGGAGTGCACTTTGTTCACTGAAAGGTCACTGCTCTGGGGAATATATTGCTGTGTGGAGATCACAGCCCGTGTCCCTTCCTCCCTGCTCAGCCAGCGCGGCTGCCCACTGACTGTTCCTCCACAGCTGCTACCTCAGACCCGCTCTGCTTCTGTTCTAGGTCCAGATGTGTCTGCCCAAGGCAGCACTCCGGGTCACCGGCTCTCACTCCCCGGCCTGTCCGTGTTGCCTGTCACCCAGGCATCTCCTCTCACCGAGGCATCTCCTCTGTGGGGCTTTGCTTGGCTGCAGTTGCCGCTGACCCTTGAGCACTGGCAGGGCCCCTCTCTGCTCAAGCGACTTGCCCAGCCAGCACGTTTAACTGACCATGCTGCTGTGGCTTGCAAAGAAACGGGTTCCCTCTTACCTAGCCTCTCTTCAGGAACCCTGGGTTTTGATCACTGCTTGTTTGACCACTGTCCTCTGCTGGAAATACCCTCGAACTTTGATTGCTGCTATTTTAGCTGTTTTAATATTATATAAGCACAAAATGTCCTTTTTAAAGGCTTCAAGTCTTGTTGCTCCAGGCCTATGCCAGTCATTCAGAATTATTATTATTTACACAAGGTCCCTACTGCAGCGAGCATTGCATAGCTGCACACAGCCACCTCAGTGAGCTCCTACCCAGTCTGGGCCTGGGCTGCCACCAAGGCCTCAAGCCTAAAACCCTGCCAAGGCCGGGAAAGGGATGCTAGGGACAGAGCCACACTCCTTTCCATTTTGGGTGATGGCTCCTTACTGAAACTTTGCAAATAAAACTTCAGACTCTAAGCAAGTTTTCCCTCTGCCAAATTCAACACAAGTCTGGCCTTTCAAAAGACCAACAAAGTACAGATTTTTGCAGTAATGCCAGTTCTATTTACCACAGCCTGACCTAGTAGCTTGGAAGTCGGGGGCAGAGGCAACATTCCAGTTTAAAATGGCCTTCCTTTAAAGGCTGCAGGCAAAGCCAGAGTGAAATGTGTTCATACAAATCCAAAGGCTTAGGGGAAGCAGTGCCATTACACTCCACTCCTGGGGATTGCAGGGAAATGACAGAACCTTTTTTTTTCCCACGCTAGGTCCAATCTCCCTTCTCCTCTTCAATCAATTTCTCATACGTCCTGAATCAACTCCTTGGATTTTTGTTGCTAAATTAGACAGTAAGCTCTCTGCATTAGAGAAATCACTTCCTCCATATGTTTCCATTCCCTTCCCCTCCCCTTGCAGCACCACCAAGTCCCAAATCTAATCAGGGCTTTGAGGCAGCACGGTACCTGTGGCCACGGACCGCGAGTGGATGCGCGCACCTCCGTGGTGGGAAACGCGGCTCTGGATGCAGCATCTCCAGGCGTGTCCGCGCTGGCGTGACATGGATGTGTCCTGCATCCCTTGCACAGGCCATGCTGCCCACACTGCCCTGGCCTTCCGTGCTGCTCGTGCTCCCCTGGCAGTGCCCAGGCTGCCCGTGGCCCCCCATGCCCGGCAGTCTGAGCAATGAGCGCAGCGGGAGCAGCCGTCCCAGCTCTGCGGCCACCGACACACAGAGCCGTCGGCTCAGCAGCAGAATGCTTCTTGAGGGTTGTTTTTCAGCCCAGTTAGTAAGATGAAAATAATAGCTTCAAGGAAAATGCATCCATTTTCCTTTACAAATCCCTGGTGTGGAAATGTTTTAACTTTTAATGAAGTCCATCTGTGCAGGCTCGGAAGGATTCTCAGAGGTGAGGCGCTGGTATAGCCTGCTCCTTCCTCCTCTTTCATTGATATGGGAAGCCCTGAGCACTGCCTGGATGCTCTTTCTCAGCACCCAGCATCTTCCTTTGTAGCCATGAGAAATATGCTGAAGGTGCTAAGGAGCCCGTGCTTCCCAACGCGCACCCCACGCTGGTTACCTGGCAGGCTGCAAAGGGAGAACGCGATCAAAACCCAAATCCTAAGCGTCAAGGGGCAAACAAATAACACAAATATTTAAAAAGAAAAAAACAGAAGAGTCTGTAAATGAGATCAGACAGAGCACTTCTGGGAATTACATAGGGTGAAAATTAATACTGCTGCTCATGGAAGTACTGGACAAGCAATGCAGTGAGCGGCCACCTTCTTGGGCATTCACCGTAAGAAGGTCAATGAGTGTGAACCCACCATGCAGCAGTGGTGCAGCTGCAACACTTAACTCCCCTGTAATTTAGCATTAATTAACGTCTTCTCTCACAAAGATGTGGGTACTTTCTAAAGATCCTGCTGGAAGTCACTGAACCTTTTAATAACAACACTGTAGGACAATCGCAAGTAGAAAAGCCAGGGATTCTTTTAATGTGCACCTCAGGCCTGAGAAATTAAGGCATTTTCATATTTTCCTTGCTTGTTAAAGAGATAAATACTGTCCTTGGTTTGACTGACTTTGGGATGTCATTAACTATTATAGTAATGATATCATATTTTGTTTGTAGAACATTAGATATCAGAAACTGCAAGCATAAACACCATCTAGGACATAGCATGTACAGTGATTTTCATCTGCTAATAATTTATGGAGTATCCTGTCTTTTATATACAGCAGGGCTTTATCAGGCTCAGGCAGGCTGGAGACTGACACTGTAAAGATTATGTGCAATAAAAAGGCTGCTTCCAAAAATTTATGCATAGAGAAAGTGATGGTTAACAGCAAGGCGTATGTCTAAGAACATGTTTTCTCCCTTGAACATCGGGATCCTCTCCCATGTGCAGCCCATCCAAGGACCATACCCAGCACAAACCAAGGAGGGGAAACTCACTGAGCAGCAGGCCAAGTGTAAAATTCAGCACACTCCTCAGTTTTATGGGTTTCACATGCTAAATAAAGAGCATAAATTAGAGAGAAAACAGAAGGTTTTAAGCATTTCCACCTCTTGAAGCTACTGTGCCCATATCCAGCCATACCTCCATAGAAAACAGGAGCGATGAAAGTCTGAGCATGTCACAGAAAACAAAACAATCCCAAATACTGCAGCAAAATGGTTGGGTGTCCACACAGACCTGTGCAACAACCTGGTAACTAAGCCCTTTCCCTTTGAGTGAAAAATGACAATCTGGTAGGTGTTTTAGTACAGCTTGCCTGAAAAATGAACTTGCAAGAATACAGGGAGTTTAAAGCCATCCGTAATTACATTGTGAGAGTGAAATGAGTGATTCCATTGCACAGATATAGCTTCATCTTCTGAATATGCTTAATTGGATACTTCAGCCTTCTGAAGACTTTTATAATCCAAATTAGGCTGCAAAATAAAAAAGCACTCCCCCACCATAAGCAAAGACGACAATAGCAGAAGCCACCCCTAAAAGCAAACACACAGCATGTGAAGACTTAATCATTCTCATGCCCTCTTTCTGTACTAACCAGGGCATACACAGCTTTTAAGATTGCATTTTTTTTTCTTCAAAGGAGAGAAGAAATGAAGGTGAGATCTTACTATTAAACAGTTCATCTACGATGTGGAAATTAAATTTGCTTCTAACTTCCTAATAAACAACRGGTAGCACCAGCATAAGAATTTTTTTCTTCTTGGGAAAATTAAAAACTACATTTCCTAGGGCTTTCTGACTAGTGACTCTAGCTATAAGAGTTTCATAGGAGGAAGCCTGCTTTTTTCTTGCTGAAAGCATATGCAGGATTTAGCCCTTGTGTTTCTCCAAGCTAACCCAAACACCTGTAATGTAGGGGGAAAAAAATGTCAAGAAACTGTCCTAATATAAAACTTAGTTCTTCTGGTATGTTGAAAATAGTTTTAAATCAGCGATACAACTACCATTAGAGAGTCATTTTACATGARCTGCAGCTAATTTCCAGCAGGTGCCCAGTGTGAGCCATTAATACCCAGAGGCTCAGTCACTGATGCAGAGAAGATGGATTAGGACATCTCCAAAAAGCTGTTCCATTCCTCAGTTTTTAAAGATACACATTCCAGAGCAATGTCTAAATATCCGCTCCCCCACTTGCTGAGCACCTTTGGATCATCAAAGCGTGACCTGTTTTGTGTCTCTCCACCAAAGGTTGGTTTAGACAAAGAGGATTAAGCACCCCTTGCTCCCAATTAAAATAATTGTGACACCAAGTTAAGGAGTTTAAGGAGGAAAGGAATTCCAATCCTGCCCTTCTTTCAGCATTTGCTGTAACACCATATAAACAGCAAAAATGAATTTCCAGCAAACCTGAATCAGACCCACAGTGAATCAAAGACGCCCTTAAACTCAATTTGCTTGTTTTTGAGCAAAAAAAGGCCGTGTCACACAATGCAGAAAGCGTGATCTGGGCGTGAAGCCAGGGACACACTCTGGGCAGGCAGAGTGACCCCCCTTGGCAGAGGCTGCTCTTACCTCGAACGTAGAGGTTGGCCGGGGCCGAGTAGCGGGTTCCCGCGCTGTTGGTCGCGACACACTCGTATTTGCCTTGGTCCGACTCCTCGCTGTTCTCTATTTGCAGAGCTCCTGTGCACAAACAAGACCACAGAGATGATTCAGGTTATGGCGGAGCTGGGCACCAAGCAGACAAGCCTCAGAAGATGAAGGCCATGCCCCACACTTTGAAAGTATCTTCCTGGATAAATATATTGTGCTCTTGCTCCCTGGACCCACTGGGTACCACCATGCAGCCGCAAGCCACAGCGCTTCTGCTGGCAGGTGCTTCTGAAGTTTATTATTGTTAATTTTTTAATGCACGGGGAACCAGTTACTGATGCATTTCCAGCCGCCCCAACTACTTACATTCATTGCTTCAGTAAAAGGAAAAAACATACACATACACACATATTAATTACAGCTTGGTATGGGACTCCTGTCTAATAAAAGGACCTTTAATAAGCCTTTAATCAAAACAGCAGAGCACAAAGCCCACTAACTGCAGCTGTTTGTTTCTTATCTGCTACACACAAAGCCTTGCAAGTACCCAACAAATTGTGGCCTTCCTGCAGGCAGAGCCCCATCTCCCCCACCTCACCACCCTCCTTCCCACAGATGCTCCCTTCTCAGAACCACGTGGCCTTCTGTGAACCTCCTCCGTGTCAGTGATCTCCTCGGCCTTTCAGCTTCGATTACAATGATGTAAATGGTCCAAAATTCCGTCTGTGACATGAGAGATGTACACAAATGCAGTACACACGTCCTGCSGCGCGGAGCCCCCGTGAGAGCCGCCCTCCCCTGTGCTCAGCACCAGCTCCAGGTTCCCCAGGGCCTGACCCCAGTCAGTRATTGTGCTAATCACCCGAGCAGCCAGGATTGCACACAGGGAGGCCTACGAGGGGCACCACGCAAGCTGAGCTAACGTGCCTTTCATCTGCTCGCCGGGCCCGGCCGTGCCCAGTGCCAGCTGGCCTGCACGGCTGCTCTTTCATCCAGCTGCTTCTCATCCAGCACGAAAGACTGGTCACATCTAATCCCCACTAACTGGGCCCCATACGGAGGCTGAAAGATGGTGAAGAAAAAGCAAGAGGTGGGATGCAGACGGCAGCAACCTGGCACTGCCAGGCACCGAGTGGCTGCTGCTCAGCCCGCTCCCCCAGGCAACGCAGGAACCGTTTCCGAAGCACCGCCGAGCGCTCAGATCCTGGTTAGGGTTGCTTGTAAAAAGGGTGCTCTGCTCACAAACCATGTACTGAACTGAGAGAAAATATTAACTCCTCTGCTTGTAAGGATCTGAACTCATTTCCGCCTGCCACGGTTCAAAATGACCACGGAGCATGGCACTCAGAACAGCTGCTGAAATTCCCTTCTCTTTTCTTGCAGGTTCAAGCTGTGGAGGTCAAACTCACTTTTTCATATCATCAGAACAGAAGGAAAACTAATGTGAACCAACCACAGCCACCTACATTATTCAGAAGGATAAATTGCGACTGTGGCGTAAGTCTATAAGTCATGGGGAAAAATGAACTTCCCCGGGTTCTGCCATTTAACAGCAGTGATGTGCAGAGCCCTCCCTGCTGCTGCATTAGCGCCGGAAAGGGGGCTGCAGGAAGGCAGAGAACACTCGGCTGCAGAAGTCCCTCCACCTACAGGAGCTGCCMTCCTTCCCTAGATGCTCCAGGGAGCATCCTTGGTGCTGTCCGGACCCCCTCAGCCTGTGGAGCTCTGCTGCTTTCTCCAGGGGGAACGACGAATATCTGCACGTGAGAAACGCCTGCAAGTGACAGCGGCGTGACAGGCGGCGGAGCAGCACGAGGCTTCCTGGCAGCGACCGGCTGCCGAGCACCGGAGCATCTAGCAATGGGAAAGCCCTATTAGGTTATCTCGAGCCTCCCCGGGGGCCAGGGCAGGATCGCTCCCTGTTGTAAATGTACTTGTGCTCTGTCCAATCCCATTTTAAATGTGCTAAGTGATCGGCCTTTCACCACTTCCTGCAGGAATTTATGCCACGGCCTGGTTATGCTCTCTGTCAGGAGGATCTTCCTGGAACTTGCCGTGCGTTCTCCCCTCCTTCCTTTCTGTTCATTACTCCGTGGGCACCGCTGGCATCGGAGCCCGCTCTGCACGCTCGCACTGGGCTCGTCTGGCAGCAGCGGTGGCTGCAGCACGGAGCCCGCGAGCAGCAGCCTCTGCGGCTCAGCTCTCCATGCGGCTTGGGATTCTGGACAAGCACCCGCTCCATGGCTTTTCCTCCCCTTTCCCCCAAAGGCTGGTGACAGGCAGCGGCATCTGCCTAGGAAAGAGCTGGCAGGTAATTCCCAGGTAAGATCCCTAGGTAATTCTGCAGTGAGGACATACCTTTTGCTGCATCCCTTTTAGACACCTAACACACGACACCAGGATTTATATCCTTTATATACATGGCATCCTGGGGTCACCATGGCTCTTAAATTTGTCAGTTGGCCAAACTACTTTTTTTTCCTCTCTAACATCAGTGCTGGGGAGAGAAGGAAACAACAGAAAAGGATGAAGAAAATGAAGGCAGGAGAGAGCTGCAGATTATATGTCATTATTGCCTGTCAGTTCAGCAGCCAGAGCGCACACAGACTGGTTATGGGAATCACAGAACAAACATGAAACTTATGTCAACAACTGTCTACAAACTGCTCAGAGACATTCGGCAAGTGCTGTATTTGGGTTGGCCTCGCTGTCCAAACTATAGCACGTCAGGAGCAAGAAAGAAGCCAGAAAGCAGAGCGAGGTCAAAGCGAAGCCTTCAACTGAAAAGAGAACCAGAAAATAATTCATAGAGAGCTCAGCATAGCTAACAGCTAGCAGAAACAGAAGCATCARGGCACACTAACAGCAGTCGCAAGGGCTATAGAGGTTGTTTTCTCAAAGGACAGCCTACAACTAAGCCATAGGCAACAGAAGGGGCAGGGTATCTGAGGGGTACTGACACTTATCAACAAAGTTTGGCAACTGAGACGTAGGCAGGATCAGAAAGTCGGAGACAAAAACAAAACGAAAACCACACCACACACCTGAGCCTTGGGAAAAACTCCTGGACTGTGAAATGCTCCAAACGCAGGAGCTTGGCCATCCCAGAGAAGAGCTCTTGGAGAMGCTCTAGGATGAATGGACCCACATGAAAGGTAGAACCAAGTCCTGAGCAGCTGCCACCTTAAGGGTTGCAGAAGCGGTATCCGAAGACCCTCAAGAGCACAAGGAATTCTTTGCTTTGACAAGAGCAGAGACCTGGGAACGCAGAGACCTGATTTCTATTCTAGCTCTGCCAAGTGCTCGTCCTGCAGTCTGCTGTGCCTCTGCAAACCAGGGGAAGAAGGCTGATTTATTTTCGTACCATAGAGTGGGATTTATGTTGCGAAAGTCGCTGAGTAAGGTCTTGCTCACACAGGATATTAGAGCAGACTTATCTGGACCCCTCAAGTGCTTCTGAGCCAAGTGCCAGCTCCTCATTTGCGCGGCAGAGCCCTGACGYGCAACCAGGCAGCGCCCAGCTCCAGCAGATGAGCGAGGACCATTTACACACAGGGACGGAGAGGGGCCGCGAGCAGCTCGCAGAGGGGTCTGCAGCAGGACCCCGTGGGGAAGCTCTGCCTGCCAAGCTGCAGGAGCAGCCCCGGGCACAGCGAGGCCTCGGCAGCGGCGCGGGCAGCCGAGCCTGGCTGCRCTGCAACGACACGTCGGTGTCTCACATGGATCAGATCCGGGCCTGATAACGTGTCTCAGTGTATCAGAGACTGCAGCTCCTCAGCAAAACCCCTGGCTGCTCTCCAGCAGCAGGGAGAAGAGTGACAAGGCTCGGGAGCTGAGGGCAGAAACACGTCCCGCTGACAGACAAGTCCCTCGTAGCTCCTCTGTGCTGGTATCTCCCTGCCAGTCCCTTCCCTCCTCTCTGAGATTCTTCTTTTGCTCTTTAAATTTAGGCACTGACAACAGCCCCGATAGCAGCTCTCCAAGATACTTATCTATTCAAATATACTTGTGCTCAGACAAAATCCTTAGCTGCAGTGACAGTGCTTAAATGAAGCATTTAGAAAGTGCACAGTGCAGAGCACGGGGAGGCAGATGGTGGTCAGGGCCCTCCCTGGCAGGCCCGTGGGGAGCCCTTGGATCTGCTCTGCCCCAGAGGACTTGTCACTGCTTTAGGTGACACATCAAATATAAAAAGCTCTGAGCCACAAACTGATCTCTGTGAAATCCTGCTCCATCAGGGAAGGAAAGCACGAACAGCCTCTAAGCATGAGACAGGAGCCAAGCTGGACAGCCCTTGGGGCTCTCCTGGTTGGCTTGGAGCTCTGTCCCTCACACTGGAAGCAGCTCCCTGAAGCTTCATAGAGCCAGAGGACACAGGCTGCTGTCACAACACTGATCTAAGGACAGAAAGGACTTGCAGTGCAGATGGGAATGAACCCAGCTACTGGACCAAGGCCCTTTCTCTCAGGCAGCTGAAAATAGGTGTATTTTCCCCATCCTGCATGCTACAGCATGTGGCTAMCCCAACCTCCATCTCTCTCCTCCTACCCCATCAACACCCTCTGCAGAAATACCACCTGACTCTTCCTCAAGCAGCATTCTTAGTCACTCCTTCAGCTAGTGCTCAGAGGTGGATCCCAATCCCCTTTTTGCTAAAAAATCACTCCCAGAAAAAGGATAATCCTTCCAATAAAACCTGGAGATCTGTGAAGCAGGGGCCAGAGCTACGACAGCACCAGACAAGAACCTTGAAGTGTGACCGTGGTGGAGAAAGGGACAACATGAGAGCCTGGACAGCAGAAGGGTTGGAATTTGCCACCCAGGCTGCTCCCCAAGACGGAACCAACACCTGTTATGGGGCCTGTAACAAATGCAAAGAACCAAAACCACTTAAGAGACACTAATAATAAAAATAGCATTTCAGCATTTCCCATATTCATTAGGTTTTTGCAATTCATAAGAGTGGCACCTCCCAGCTGCTGCAAAGGAAGGCACCTCGCCTCCGCTAGCCAYGAGCGGTGCCAATTATGCAAACAAGATAACTACAAATATATTTTCATTGCGAGTGCTCATCAGGCTCCTCAGGCCTGTGAGCCCRGTGACGGGCACACAGGGGCCTGCTGCGGATGCCAGCGCGGCTGGGAATCCCTCTCGCGGGCAGCGGGAGCGCCGGGGCGGGGAGCAGAGCTGGCGGCGGCTCCAGGCCACGGGAAGCAGCAGGTCGAGGACGCTCTGATCTCGCGGGGACCGGGAGTCTCCGGGGCCTCGGTGTCGGCAGCGAGCCCCGCGCAGCAAAGGCCCTGCGCCTGTCACGAGTCCAGCTGAATCCAGGCAGTCAAAAACACGGCAWTACAAACCTTTCTAGGCACTACCCCAGGCAACCTTCTCCCCAACACTGTCTGCTCCTGCAACACATCTTTCCAAGTCGTTTTTTCTTCTTTTTCTTTTTTTTTTTTGTGACTGAAAAAGCTCAAGAAACAAGCAAATCCTAGCATACACAAAGTGCAATCAGATGTACAAACACACACTCAGAAAAGCAGACAGCGAAGACACTCTTTTAGCTCCCTCTAATCTCTTGGATAGCTTTACACCCCAGCATGCAGGATGGCACGGAGGTACCGGAGCTAAAGCAGTTTGCTTGATACTGGGAAGGGTTTAGCTGCCGCTGTACAGCAGTCGGAGCGGGTGTTTACCTGTCTGCTCCGACAGACAGCTCTGACACCCAAGTGAGCTGATCTAACGTTCACTCAGACAGACCTCTGCTACGCTGACGTCTGTGGGGAAGAAATACTCTTATGTACAGGAACCTCAGAGATTTCCTGTGGTGACAGAACAGTAACAAATAAATCTGACTGGAGAGGCATAATGCTTGTGATGATGATGTTGCCTTACCTCCTCATGTGCATCTGATATAATGCCTGTCTGGTCCAGCACCCACCTGAAACACAACCGTGCTCTGCTGTCTCTTACAGCCCGGGGCAGGCAAAAGCAGCCAGGTTTCACTAAAGGTTGAGCTGGTTCGATTCCAACCCAATGGAAATGAACATCTGATTTTCTGCTTTGAAAATAACTTGCTCAAACACAGAGCTGCTGATATGATCTGCTGGTCACCCCAAGCAGCTGGCTGTTGCCTAACGGGATGGGTGCTCGCCAGCTCCATGTCTTCCTGATGCACAAATAGAGACTTTAAGATTAAATTACTATCCTAAATTATTATGCAGGGTAGCCCCTGAGGGGTAAAGAGTTAAGCTAAACTCCGAGATCTTCAATTATAGATGGGATCTTCTCCCATTTTAGAGAAGCCAGAGGTTTCTTGGGCCAAATATGTGGGGTAAGATCAAAAGAGGTGGTTAGTCAGATAAATCTCATCCTGTTTGGTAAGAATTGCACAGCAGAATTTTACCTGGATTATTCTCTTGCTAATCCCATATCATTTCCTGGAAGTGGGTTTTCCACTGGGCCTGTACAGGCTCCTTGACTAAGGGCTGAATTTCCCCAGATCCTCCTACACCCATCTTCTGTCAACACTCACACTCACAGTGGCAATTAAACCAACCCAACGCCACCCCTCTCCCCAAACCTTGCTACCAAAAGGGATCGTTAAGAGTCGTTAGTTCACCCTTTCTTTCAGACAAACAAATGGTTTCCAAAGCATCCAACTTACCTTCCTGAGGAACAAGAGTGCAGCTGGGTATAGAACATGGCAGAATAGTCACTTCCACATGGACATAACCTCACCATTATACAAGCACTTTCATCTAATCTGTCGTTATCTTYAGAAATGCAATGACCTCCGTTTTAAATAAAAGGCATTAGGCTGACAGAAATCCTCTGGGAGAAGCCAGAGAGCAGCACATGGCTCCTGTTTGCTCTCCCAAAAATGTCATCCCTGACATTCAAACAGGACACATATATTTTAAATAATGTCAAGAACATTCTTAAAATACCTCATCAGGACTCAAACGGGGGTGGTGTGTGGGGGGGGAGTGTGCGGGGAGCTTATGCTTTATGAGATGRATGGTTCTTTCCACAGAGATGCGGTCGCTTCCCAAGCAGGACGTATGGAGCATCCCCGCGGTTCTGGTGCTGAGTCACTAATGTCATCAGGCACGGCGGGAGGGAAGGAGGGAGCGCGGGGAGGCGGGAGCGCGCGGCGGCCCTGGCACACCGGGCGCAACGCCGGCAGCTCCGGGCGCTCCRCTCCGGAGCATTCAATCTGTCATTCCGCTTTAGGATTTGCAATAGGAATAGAAGACGAAGAAATAGTTTAAGGAGCTTGTAACATCACAGCTGTCAATCTCTGCGCGTTCCGAGGGGAGGAATGACAGATATGTAAGCCCATTCAYATCAAAATACGGTTTGCAGTCGTTCTCCCTGACCCAGATTTGCTACAGAGGCAACTTAATGCAAATACACATCAAACGGCAATTCACATTTGCTCGCAAATCACTTAACGGGAGCTGAAAACATTAACCCCCAGCAACAGAACCAGTTCCAAAGAGTCAGATTATTAACTTCCAGCAGTGAGTCAGTGAAAAGGGAGAGGGAAGGGGAGAAGGGGGGAAACTGGACAAATGAGGCTGTGTCGATCTGGAGGTGGTAGTCATTTTCTATCAAGAAATCCAGGGGTCAGTCAACAGGGGTAACCACAATCACAAGAGAACTCCGAAGGGCCTTACCAAGCAGCACTGATTAACACACTAAAGTTAATCTAAAGGGACAACTTTAAGTGTTTAGGCTAGAAAAACAACACTCCATTCGGAAAGTCATTACTGGTGCATACAGGCTGTGAGAAACTGGCCTGAGACTGTRCACACCAGGCTGTCAAGCTGTAGGTGGGTTTAATTAATGAAGCCTTAGAGCAGCCAGATGCGTTTCTGATTCATTTACTCAAAACAAATCTTTATGCTACAAAGCAAGACCAGCTTGTTCGGCGCAGGAAAGGGGGTCCTTGGGCCTAGAGCAGCGGTTCTCCTCTCTGCTGCCATGTTAGAGGGTTTGTGCACTTGAAAGGCCATCACAAAACACTTGGACAAAGCCACTGCTCGTCCCAGAGCCAGCTTTGCTCAAGTTTTTGGGAATTCATCTCCTTGTGATTAGAGTTTCATGCCTGTCAGCAGCAGGAGCGAAGCGTCTGGCTGTTCTCTTGTGAAAATGTTACCTCCTTAAGCTCACGCCAGAGCAATCCAGCCAACTCCCGCGGGACACGGAGCTGCCGGGGCCGCGACCGCGCCGGGAGCTCCGACACTCGCAGGAGAAACCAACCCTTCCATGTGGCACAGGCCGGGCGCCGCTTCCCACCTTGCAAACCTTCCTTAAATAACCCCCTTCCAACAGTGCCGAACCGCAATGGATGAGTCTACAAGAAGTCACGCGAAAAAATCAACCAAAATAAACACACTGGCGGGAGAGTGCGGATGAGCGAGAGCGCTGGCAGAGTTAGGGCTGAGAGTAGAAGCTGGAGATGAGAAACACTGGAGAGAGGACAAGGCAGACAGGAGATGGAGTGACGTGACAACTGGAGGCACATTTCAGCATTCTTACCTCTGATCGGTGTACCACCTGGTGAGGTAATTTGAATGCAAATAAGATTAGAGAGAAGCATTAGTACAGAGAGGAAAGGAAGAAAATAATAACTAAAAAGCAGAAAGTTTCTTTTTCTTTTTCTTTTTTTTTTTTTTTTTAAGTTAGATTTTGTATCAGCGCGACAGGAGTAAATAAAAAGCAACTGATAGTGCAATAAAAGTCAGAGTGACACTCTCAGGAGGTTAGTAAAGCTCGTGTCCCTTCTGGGAGGGCAGCACCCAGCCCTGCAGCGGCCACCAACGCCACCAGCCTCGCCAAGGGGACGGGGCTGCAGGGGTGGCCTTGCTGGCTGCCCTCACCCACTTGCATTCACCCCCATGGCTGTTGCAAGCAGCTGAGATGGAGGACACGCTGGGAGATGGTGCAGGGCCCTTTCATTCCTTGCGGGAGGAAGAGGAGGGTGCGTGTGGCGCGGGGCCGTGTGTGCCCGTGGGTGTGCGGGGCGGCAGGGGTGGCAAGCGCATGGTCGCGGGCACTAGGTGCGGTTTGGCTTGGAGGTTAGAATGACCAGTGGGACAAAATCCGCTCGCTTCAAGAAGTTAAACTGAGGGGAGAGCGCAACGAATCGCTTTGGAGCCATTCTCCACATTCGCCTAAACCTTGCTTCAGGTTCCCTCTGGCAAAGGAACTGGTGTCATGCAGAATTAACTCGACATACAGGAAAGAGAAGTAGTTTCTGGTGCTGTAACAATGGCCCAGCAGCCAGACCGCCGTCATTCCTGCCCGATTGGGACGTTAGCTGCAGAAAGCAGGCCTGACYCCTCTTTAAAAGGCACCAGGGATAATTTCACATGCCATAACGAAGAGCATGTTATRAAGAGGGCTTCTCCCTGAATGCCATTCAGCTAATCTGTTGCAACAGTCTGCACAGGTTYGTTTTGCGGGGTCAACGTGTTTAGCAAGTGGAGGACCCAATGGTCAGCGTCCTGAGGTCAGTGCACACTCAGTAACGATGCACCATTCAAGGGGAGCTGCTCCAGCTGGGCAAATTGGCAGGGAACCCTTCTCGTCCCCACTTTTGTCCCCTTGGTCTTATTTTGCACATATGAAGGCTGTTAGTACAAGGGAGAGATTCATGCATATTGAATCTGTAGGCAGTTCATGGTATGTGTTGGTTTTATGCAGATTTGTAGGATCTGAATACCAAGCACTTACCAAAGAAAACTGAGGAGTTTAAACAGACAGAAAAACAGGGTTAAACAGGACACAGTGTGTCAAATCATGTTCAGTGTATTGATTAATAAATACCAGTATGCATACAAGAGTGTCGTGTATCTCAGATTTACAGCTCATTCCATTATCCACAACAATGATCACCCCATGGGAAAGAAAGACAGAAAAGAACTTCTGTAAATACAAAGAAGGCATATTTTAAGCACGTTTAACTCGCCTCTTAGAAAGTAATTACAATATTTATACTTATTCTTTTGCTTTCCTAACTACCCTTCCTTTAGGCAGAGTCCTTTCTCTGAGCAGGAGCAGCAATTCAAACTATTCATTTTAGAATTTCCTCCGCCTAGACAACATTACCCCATTTTAACTTTATGTCTGGTTATATTTTCTGATGTTTCCTATCCACAGATGACTGAAGCTTCAGGAGAGATCCTGCAGTCACTGAATCTGTGGGTAATCTCTTCCGTGCTATAATAAATCTGCTGCTTATTTATCTATCTTAGTAACTACTGTTACCCTTGACAGAGCAGTTCTACCCATACTCGCACGGAATAGCGCAGCCTTGGAAAACAGGGTTACTTTGCTTTGCCTCTTTGGAAAGTTTGCCAAATGATATTTTTGTTCTGTTTGGTCTAGGGCCTTCCCCTGCCCCCTTTCACAGTTCTCAGAGTTAAGAAAAGCATCAGCACAGTGTGTCACTTCCCACGGGAACAGCACAATGACTTCAAGCCCAAGCCCAAGGGGCAGAAAACAGGACTCTCTCATCTAGCTAAAACAGGGTGTCTTGTTCTGTCCTAGCACTGGAAAGATAAGCAGCACATCTTTAAGTGGACTCCCTGCAGAAGCTAAGCCCTTCCTCTAAAGTGCCACTGTCTACACAGTGCTCCAGGAATAACTGCACACTTCAAACAGATTCCCTAAGATACAAGTGTGACCAGCTCATTTTTTTCCTGCATTAAGTCCCAATCCTCCTGGCCTCCGGATGTCAGCAGCCCTGGCGGGAGGCGCCAAGACTCGCTGTATTTAGCTCCGGGTTTGTTCTGGGTCTCTCTCACCTTTGCGTGGTCAGGACATTCACTCTGAGGGATCCATTACAGAGGGGGCACAAGGCTTTTCCTTGAGTCTCCCTCACTTTGACCCAGGCTCCTGCTCTACCCCACACCACAGGACAACGCAGCTCTTGGGCACCCTCTCAGGTGTCCCTGCAAAAGCAGTGAATCCCAGCACACAAGCCACAGGAGTGACACCACGGGAGAGACAACTGGGTGACAGAGGTGCCATCACTTGAACATCGCTTTGAGACCAACTTATATCCTGCTTTTTCCCACTGTGGAGGAGAAGTTCTGTTAGAAAAGAGGCTTCCACCTGCTAATAACAAACTCATCCTGGACCTACCAATATGGCACATTTTAACAGGAAYCTAAACCACCCCAGAAGCCCCAAAGCAATATAAAGCAGTGAAAGCAAGGCTCTTGCTGGCCACAGTAGGGCACTAGGGCAAGGGAGCACTGAACCCAAAAGAACTTGGTCAGAGCTTTCRTCTACTTCCTAAGATAAGAGTATGGCTCTTTGCCACCAACTGATCTCTGTGCATCCCATTCTTGCTCTGTGTGTATCACAGACAGGCCAGGATGGACAGGACATTTTCTTCTAGGCTGTAAAACTTCAGTTGTTCATCTACTGGCCATGATACTGCTTTAGTCTCTTGCCCAGTCAGTCCCTTCTTGAGACAGCACCCACTCTTGTGTGTCTTTCCTAATCCCCTTGGAAAATATTGCCCTGATCCCCATTCTTTACGGCTGTTCATACCCGTATCTTTGTAGGTAGATGTCCCTCTGATGTCTGCACTTGATGTTGTATCTTTCCGGGAGCTGAGTGACTTCTGCTGGGTCCTGACCTCTGGTTGTTATCAGTAGAGCAGAGTGCGCCAGTCACTCGTCGTGCTGTCCCCTTGAGCCAGGGACTGCCTCCTTTTGCAATTTTGCACTGTTTATGTTGAGTATTTCTGCTGTTTCCATATGAGCAGTGCTTCTAGCTATCAAGACCAGAATGAAAAACGCTTGCTAGTCACTCTGGAGGCATAAACGTGGCGAGATGATCTGGTAAGCTGCCTCCCACTGCTGCTTTGTTAAGAGACATCTACACTTTTCTGGAGACTGATGTAGTCACCTGYAGAGTCCTCTCTGATAATATATTTGCAATTAATTGCCTGAAAGTCACGCTAAGGTCTTGGGCACGGTTCCATAACACAGCTAATTCATGGTGATTAAAAAAGGATGATACTTGTTACACAAGTTCTTTAGCAGGCAGAAGATGACAAGGCTCCCTGCATTTCTGGCATTTCCTTACATGGCAAGGGTATCTGTATGTTAACATTCAGGATATTTCTTTATTCTAATTTGACATTTTCTTCATAATCTTTCTGAAGAGCAAGGTGGAAGAGTGTTTCTTCAAATATGGAACTCATTGGAAGCAACCAAGAGCTCTGAGAGCATGAATACCACCAGATTTGCTTTCAAGTCAAGATTCAAGATTCCTTCCAAAGAGCTCAAGCATCAGCACAATCTGATCTATATGGGAAAAGTCCCTCCACATYATTATCTAATTTTAAAACACACTTGGAGGGGCAGCACTGACCCAAGTCCTTGCTGCCAGAACTCAYACAGGCATTATTTACAATACTACCATCTTCAGATAGTTTTAAAATCAAATCAGCCAAGCAGCTTTTGAAGTGAGCTCGCATGTTGGGGAGCTTTCCCAGCCCCGAGCCAGCCTCAGGTTCCGTGTCAGTGACTAAGCAGCAACGACTGAAGTTGTGCACCCTGGGTGAGAACAAGGAGTCATCCTGAGCCCCTTGGTTTGCAGAAAAGCATCCTCTCTGCAAGAGGTGGGAAGTCCCAGRAAGAAGAACAAGGGAGAATCTTGCTACAAGCAGTCTGAGTCAGAGACCTTGTCTTAATCTGTGATAATGGAGGTGAAAGCCTGTATTTATTTGTGTTCTCATCTGCACAGCAACCAGTCTAGCACCTACTGATAAAATCTACCCAAGAAGGGGACTTACAAAAGAATTAAGCATTATTCTCGGGGAAGGACTGATATATTGGGGGGAAGCGAAAAAAAATCCTAAAATGTAAAGGGTTGTGCTAACTATCAGGAAGTTTAATCAGAAAAAAATGCATAAACACTATCYCAGTTTAATTAGCAACTGAGGGACAGGCAGGACATGGGATAGATTTATAAAAYTTAGCTTTGTTGCTGCCAAAGATAATAACACTCTGGGGTCAAAATGACTTAAGACAGCACAAACCCTCAAATGCCTTGACTGAAGATGAACAGAGCTCTAGAAAGTGCTGYTCAGAGCTCACCGGGGCACACGACTGGATGAAACGTTAGCTCAAAGACCTGCCTGAAGCCCCCAGAGCACTGCCAGCCCACATAACTGTGAGTGTCAGGAGAGAGCACCTTCCCCAGGCATGTGTTTTCTTTACCTCCAGCTATTTATATCACACTAGGAGGCTGGAGAAATGAAATCACCCCTCAAACCCTCATCTAAGCTGAATTCCAAAGCTGCTTTGACCTTTATGACCTATATTTAGAAAACCTGAATACAAATCTATTATGTACTGGGTGAAGGTTGGTCACCCTATACATGCAGTATTGGGCTGACATTGCGTTGTAACTACTTTAAGCATATTACATCTGTCTGGTTTTATTGGGTTTTAATTAAATGAAATTAAATGAGCGTATATTTAGATTGAGACAATATAAACTGACATTCATGCAGATATGCCAGGCTGGCGGTAAGATACAATCTTAATGGAGCAGAGACTTTGCTAACTATTACACTCTCCCATGTAATGAAGTATCTATTTAAACATGTGTGTTTTTTTCTTTTTTCYTTTTTGAGGAACAGCTCCACCCCACTACGGTGCAGTACAAGGGAGCTCAATTAGCACCTTGCAAGATGGATCAGAGAGTGCCCAAGGCACCGCTGCGCTCGCAGAGACGACGGCGGCTGTAAGCGGGACCCAGGCACTCCGAGGGGGAGGCCCTATTTTACCCCAACTACAAATGCAGTACAAAAAAGCCATGAAAGCCCTCAAAAGGATGAAGCTCTGCCCCCCCCCAAAATGGCAAACCTCTTGTTCCTCACACTTGCAAGGGTGGGACAGAGCTTTGGTGCATCCTGACTGGGTATCAGCCGGCCTGTAAAAATAAAACTTCAATCATATCTGGAAGTCTCTTGAGCTGAACTGTGGAACCCGCCCTTACTACATTAGAGAGCTAATCAATTTCTTTCGGGAGCCTGCGGATGTGCGCTGCTCATTGATTTCTAAAAGGTTCCCCTGACACCTCCCTTGGTAATTACTGTGTCTTCAGCAAGCAGCCAGCTCTAGAGCTGGAATCCCAGGTGAAATATTCAATTGAGATGTTGCTCAAGAACAGCAAATAGGAAACAAAATTTGGACACAGTGACAGGGTTTACTGGCTTGTTTTTAAGCTTGTTACCTTACCAGACCTGTGAAGCAGCCGGCGGGCGAGGCAGCCAAGTGCCTGCAAAAGAGGGGCTGCAGAATGCATAGTAAGTGCATCCGGAGCTGCTTTGCTGCTCATTTATGGTAATTTCTGATGCTGATTTAGATTTAGTTGGCTATGAAGTGAAATACATCCATGTGCACTTTCCTGTCGCTGTTTCCTAAAGCTTCTCAGAATAATTAACAAGTGTGATATTTTCTTTCAGCATAAACAGATCAAGATTAAACCATGTTGTGGGGGAGATAAGCTAAAGGTCACTGGGAAATTTCATAAGCTATAAACGCATTAGTGTAATTAGCGCTCCGTGGTACATCAAGGTGGGATCAGGAGTGCCAGGCTGGCTTCTATTTCTGACGACACTGATGTCTCATTACCCACTCCCCCAAGTTAAAGGCTGCCTCTCATCAGCCAAGCATCAGCAGACTTGTGCAGAGGGCACCTGATCTGCAGAAATCCATTAAATGTTCACCTTGCTAGAGGAAGATGGTACTGTCTTGCCAGCAGTCCCTGTGACAAATGCCTTTTGAGAGCCCAGAGATGCAGCGTGGCCAGGCAAGACAGTCTGCCTCTTATTTAAGCACAAGACCTCTCTAGACACTTGCTGTTCCAGCTCTGCTCTCTTCTGCATTTTCTGTAGGATACAGAGGGCTTTTTTTTTGCCCCCAGACTAATGCTGCTGTGGAGCGTTGCTCTGCTTTGTTGAACAGCCTCTGCAGTTCACACTGGGGAGCTGCACTTTTTATTCATCAATGAATAAAGCAATGTTTTATTTGCTTTAATTCTCTAACGGCCCCTACAGTCCTGGGAGACTGAACAGCGCAGCAGCAAGACAAGAGTTCCTCGCAAAAACGCGTGCATTCCCAGCCACTGTCAGGAATTAACAGCTTGTCTCTCAACAACTTGTACTTGGTTTATCAAACAAGCAATCTAAAAGTTTCTTCAAAACTGCATCCACATTCCTTTGAAATCCACAGAACTGCTGCTTTTTTTTTATTAACTTTTTTTTTAAAGTCTTCACTTGTCATATAGCAAAAACGACAAAGGTCTCAAGAGAAGGCAGAGTGTTGTCTTGTGCAGCTTACGTAAGGAGTGAAGTAGCACACGACTACTGACTGTAAAACCTCAAACACTGTTTCGTTATAAACATTTCAACTGTGCAGCTAAAAGTATCTGAGGCCTGTGGAGTTGGTAGTGAAATATCTGAGACTCCCAAGGATCTGGGACAAAATCAAGACTGTCTATTGAAGAAGGAATCCAAGTGATGCTGCAAGAGGCATGTCCACGCTAATCCCTCCTTTTAACAAGCCATGATATCCTGCCAAAATGGACCAGCTCCAGAAACGGTTTCCATATTGTAAAAGAAACAAGCTCAAATCAAATTGACATTTGGGTTTAGAATTGCATTTCAGCAACGCGGACAGAAAAAAAATGCAACAACCAAAGAGAAGAGAGGAAGAAGTGGGGAGGCAGGGAGGGCTTCCTTGCTTTGCTACCTTACCCGAGCGCAGCTGCTTGATTCGCCCATTGCTGGTCGCGGTATCAACAGGCAGGAAGTCCTTGAACCAGGAGATCTCGGGGTCGGGGTTGCCGCTGGCGGCGCAGAGCATCGTGGCCGTGCGGGCCTTTTCTACCACCTTCAGCTGCGGGCCCATGTCGATGGTGGGGAAGCCAGCGGGGAGGTGGTCTTCTGCAACAGGAAAACAAGACACCAGGTTAGAGGGATGTGTTCCAGCACCAGGACAGGCTCCAGCCGTGACAGCAGGGCGGGGGTACAGCATCTGTGCCTCTGCTGGAGAGCAGCAGCCTGCCTTCCCCACTGAGAAGGTTTTCAAGCCCKTAAAGCACATTAGAGTCTATAATGAGCATTCATTATACCAATAGAAGCTTCCACTAAATTTAACTCCGTTTAAATCAACTGCCTTGGGAAATGTCCATAATTTTCATTGATACGGAAGCTCCATCTATTGTTGTTAATAGTTCAGTAAAAGCAGGTATTTGCCTTTTTGCAGGAGGACCAAGCTGGAGATAACAAAGACAGCCAAATAGTTTAAGGCATCTTGAAACACAACAGCTAAACAATAAAACCCCTTAGAATGGTCCAGAGAGGCCCTTTTTCTCCTTTTGACTAAGAACATCTTGTCACACTGGTAGGATACAGAGTACATCTCCTCCTCACGCCCCCAGATCCCACTTGGGATGCTTTGGGAAACTGCTGAAGGTAAATCCAAGGCACCACGCTTGGCAGCGCGCCCCCCAACACATCCCACCCGGACACTGCGGAACGACGCTGCTCCCTAACGCCGACACCACGCACGGAGCAGGCAGGAAAAGAGGCAAGGGGGTTTGCTGCAGCCGAGCGCGCTCAGGTGGGCTGGCCTGGAGCCCTCGCGCGCTCCCACACCAGCGCTCAGCAGCAGCTGCAGAGCAGAGCTCCTTTGCTCATTCCATGCTAAACCTGAACTGCAATCCAAAGGACATGCTTTCACAGAAGAAGAGAGTTGGAAGAACATTCAGAAGCTTTTAAAGTACCAAAAACTCAATTATTTGCAGTACATTTCTTCTTCTTCTTTTTTTTTTTTTCTTGTTTTAAGGGAGCTTAGTCAAACCCCTTCTTGGGCAAATGAAACTCMGAAGGTTCAAACGAACAAGACCTCAGCATCTTCCAGTCTTGGAGGAGTCTGAACTCGTTGCAGGCTGGTTTTGGCTGCTATCTCCGCATACCTGGATCCTCGCCCCCTCATTCCCAGCAGGAAGGTACTAGCAACAGACCACATCAGGTGTCCTCCCTACCCCTGCCAAACCCGCTGCACAGTCCTGGCTTCTGGTGACTAATCTTAGACTTTCTCTGTGAAGATCTCAGGAGAATTCCCAGGACCCTGCACTCGTTTGCACATCAAGAGGCTGCAGCACAAGGCAACATCTGCTGTAAACACAACATTGCCCAGGAATTTTGTTTTGCTGTTGAGATGAGAGTGGTTAAGAGGCATCCAAGGTTTTCTATAGGAAAAAAAGAAAAAAAAAAAAAAAAAAANGGTTAAGAGGCATCCAAGGTTTTCTATAGGAAAAAAAAAAAAAAAAAAAAAAAAAAAAAAAAGAAGAAGAAGAAAAGGAAAAGGTTCCCGATGCCTATTAAGAGCACTGGCCATATTTTGTCTTGTCTCCCAGACAGGCCTCCCTAGAAACCTCTCGTCATCGGCAACCATAAAAGGATTTTTTTTTTATGAAAGGTACCACTGAAAACTAGTTCTTTTTTTAATTTGCTCTCCATTGATTTTCAAAGACGAGAGGCACACAGAGCTTAACTGGCAAGACACCAGCACCAGTATTCAATAACACGCGGCAGAGGCGCTCAATACTCGGYGGCCACAATGCCTGCTGCTCCTCGGCTGCAAGGAAACAAAAGCAGGAGACGCACAAAAGTGCAGCCCAATATAGACTCCGCGGCAGAGGAAGCTGCGTATGAAACGTGGTGAATAAAGACATTCCCTTGGATCGAGGCCACGTCGGCCTCAAGTGCAGCACCTTCCTATTTCTGCTACGGGAGCAGATGTTCCCTCCACGGAGGCTGAAACCTTGCAGTGAWTTAACCTCATCACCGCGCTTCATGTTTACCCTCTTTCCCTGGTTTGCTCRAGAGTTTACACAGAAGGGGCTAAGCTAAGTATTGCATAGTTAGCTTGATCTGAAGTCTGTGTGGAGGCTTAAGCACATACCTCAAAGCAAATCTAAACCCAGCATTTGTGCAAGAAATCTCTCGCCATCTKCAGTGATCCTTTGTCCACAGAAACGGGAGGGAGGATTAGAAACCCCTCCGTGTGTGGCTGAGCCCCAGGTATGCTGCTGGCCTGCTGCACTGCAGTTAACTCTTAAACCAGCAGTTTGCAAGGAGCCACAGATGAGCTGCAGCTGTACAGCTGAAGAGAAAAGAAGTGAGAAGAAGGGAAAGGCAACAGAGAGAGAGAAAAAGAAAAAAAAAAAGAAGAAACAAGAACTTTTTTTTTCAATTACAAACTGAAACTTCGGAAGGGCCACGAGCAGRCTGAGGTCTTGCTAGTAACAGTCACCAAGGAGCCAGGAATGTCCCTCTGGCATCCAGCATGACAGASTGTGCAGAAGATATCTTATGCTCACTTGACAGGCTGCTTTGCTAATCTCCTTTCTGAGGTGACAGAAATGTAACCTCCCTTCCCTTCCCGCATTCTTTTGCACCACAGATTTCTCATCTTTAAGGGCAAAGCTGAGGTAAAAAGCCTTCCCCAAGACCCATGCTGGCACCCAGACCCCCTTTACTGCAGCAATCATGTAGCTCAGTCACCAGAAACTACCTTTTCTGAGGCTGCTGCCAGGAGACATGCGCTTTGGGGCATCCTTATTCTTACTTCTCAAAAAAACAACCAAAATGAGCAAAAGGGACAATTGCAACTGATGTCTTGCGTGACACGTGGACGAGCTTCAGCATGGAACCACAGATGCCTTCCAGCTGCCTACAGAAAAAAGCTCCGGAAGAGCCTGCAGTGAGCCCAGCTGCGGGTGGCTGAATCCTGCAGGATTACCCCCAGGATCTTACCTCCAATGTGTAAGCCCTTGCCAAGCACAAAGATTGAACRGGCTGAATCTGAGGTTTCTACTCGTGCAAACCCAGCGTGGCACTCATGGGCTCTGCAGCCGGGTAGTTGTGTTTTGCRGGTCATGGTGACTTGGCACCTGTAAAGGCCTCCCCGACACACACTGTGACTTTCCTTTGCATCAATGCAATTCTGAGAAACAGTATTTTAGAAATGATAGTGAAAACTGTAAACATTTTTATGGGCATTGTTTGTCATGTTCCTCTTCCTAGGAAAGCCAGACCTGCTTAGTATCATGAGTGCAATTGTTCAGACTGCCAAGGGAGAGAAAAAATGATACCCAGTGTAATTTGGAAATAGCAAAAAGTGGCTTTTCTATACATTACAGTTATAGCTGTAAGCTTAACTCTCTTAAAATCTATCAGAGCCACTGCCCCACAGGACGGGGTGTTCTCGGCTCTCTTCCAGTGAGATATTGGGCCTTATCCCCATGCAAGGCTGGAAACAGCTTAGCTTGCCCACCGGCTTCTGCAGTAATGTCAGCTTAGCAACTTGCAGCCCTACTTCAATTCTAGGGGCTTGGTAAAAATGAGTAAAACACAAAGCTGCTTTTTCACTCCCGCCAGCCACATGAAGCCGCTCGGAAGCACAGAGTGCCAGGGACAAGGCAGGAAAGGGACTGAGGGCGGCAAGAGCTCTCTAATAAACACATCTGACCACGGCCAGCATTGCACAGGAGCAGGACGCGCGTATCAAAAGCTATTTCACTTGCTCCCTATGGGTTCAGCGAGCCAGGCTGGAATTCCCCCCAGCTAAATGCACCGGAGCTGAGGCAATCCTGGCAAAAGGTGGTGGTTTGAGGCAATATAATAGGGGAGGTTGTAGGGACAGCCCAAATCTGCAGAGGGACTCGCGCCTGATGGATCGGCAGAATTACCGCACGCACTTTACAAGCCTTCAAAGCTCCCTTTGAGGCACCAAAACACATTAGCAAATGCAAAATTATCAGTGCAAGGAAGATATCCTGAGTAGCTGGCAATATTAACTAATGGAAGATGCTAGTGAGATCGTAAGCGCTCCACAATCCAGGACATCTGTCTGCTGAATAAACAGCCCTAATTCCTCCAGCCCGGGTTACGCAGCGCGGCTATTCAATTACCGCAAGACAATGAGAAGCGCTCGAGCAGCCCAGAGGCCCAGAACAGCGGCGTCATTTCGCGCGATAAGAAAACCCTGACGCGGCTCCATTCGGGTCGGGCTGAGGCTGCACAAAGGGTGTTTCAGCGGCTGCTTCGAGGCGATTCACCCTTCCCGGGGCCCTGCAGGCCCCAGCGGGGCTCAGCAGAAACCGCGAGGGCCGGGGATGGCCGCGGATGGCCGCGCAGGCCAACGGGCCGCGGCGAGCGGCCATGGCGCCTCTGGGTGGCGTCTCGGGCAGCCTCGTGAGGCGGCCTCGTGAGGCGGCCACCCYGACACGAGGCAGGGCGGCCAAACCGGCGCCCTTTCAAAGGCAGCCAAGCAGCAGGCTGTGCCAGGCGGGTCTAACACATTCACCTGCTGAMAACAAGGGTTTTTAATCACAAAACTGCTGTTTTCCTGTGACATCAGGGCAGCCATTCGGCCCCGGCGCCTTCACCGAGCGCGGAGGAGGGCGCCCATGCTGGGCTGGGTGTGCGAACCAGCTCCGGAAAGATTCTTCCGTGTCGCAGCGTAACCACATGAATTACTGCGCTAGAGCTTACAGTAAACAAAGTGTTTGCTATCGCTCCGGAAGATCACAGCAGCAAAACAGCTCACAAAAGGAAAATAGTAATAACAAAAAAATCCCTCCTCTGAGTCAGTCCAAAACAAAGCAAGCACTGTAAGGAAAATTCAAGAAAATACGAGACCAGGCATGGCAGGAGAGGATGAACGGGTGGGCAGRTCGCTGCCCTGGGGCTTGGGCCGTGGGAGCTCGTGGGACCGGCTCGTCCYAGAGGCTGCAAGTCCCGAAGCGCCGGCGGGGAGCGAGCTGGCGCTGAAGCCGCTGGTGGTGCTGGCCCTCCATCGCTCGCTGGCCATTAGCCCCATTCAAAAGGCACTGATAGCTCCCCAGGAGCAGAGCTGGATGCCTGTTTATTGTGGCGAGGAGCAGCGTGGCTTCGCCAGTGTTCCTGTGAGCCGACGGAGCCTCCGAAAAGGCTCTGCTGTGGCTCCAGCGAGCACGAGTCCTGCTCCCAGGAAGGTATTAGTAGCTTTTGAATGGGGCTAAGCAGCCTTCTCGYCAGCCTCACTGAGGCCTCCAGACCTGTCCCCAGGGGCTGTCCGAGACCGGACATGTTTTTATCTGACACCGAGTGGCAGAGCAGAGGAACGCTGCCATGACTGTGCATGCTCCGAAAGRCTTCTCCAGTGGTCCTGCTCACCACCACCTTCCACGTGGCCCTGGCGGGTGAAGCAACCAAGCGAGCTGCTCGTAACGCATTAACAACCTCATCTTGAGCTGCAATTCCAGCCCTGGCCCAACTGTCTTGGCAAGGAGAAGGATGAAAAAGGCTGGGCCATCAGAAAATAAATCCTTCCTTATAAGCAATGCAACATTCCACTAACAAACCCCTCTTGGATATATCAGACATATCCCAACACCAGCAGGATCAATCTCTGCTCTTCTCCTGAGGTAACTGATCCAGCCAAGGTTCAGATCAGGACAAAGAGAAGCATCGAGAGAAGACCTGCTGCCACCTCCAGCAYGGCTGTCCCTAGGCATGGGCCAAGGGAGGACACTAGAAATGTCCCTCTGGGAAGCAATGCGCAGGTCCATTACCACACTGCTTTTGGATTGCTCTGRTCCAAAGTTTGCATACACGAACTCATGGACACCTGCTGAGATGCCTAGATGTGGCCACAGCATCAGGAAGATCACAGTTTGTCTGCTCGGGCATAAAAAAGACTCTCAAAGACTCTGCGCCATAACGTAGAGTTTACCCAAGCAGATGACACAACTGCACAGGCTTGAGGGAAACACGGTGCAAAGTCCCTCGAGAAACAAAGGAGCACCCTAGACCCCCTGCTCCAAATCCCAGCCCACCGCTCTGACATGAACACAGCAATGTCCCCAGATAATTCAATCCCAAACCACAGTCATGACCAAACAAGCATTTTTTCCTGAAAGACCAGAGAAACCAGTCACTCATGTCACTCACGCTGTACTAAAAAGCACTCAGATCATATGGTGCTGTAAGTCATTTAAGGGCTTAGAGTATAGCACAGCAGGAACTGCAGTGAGAAATGTCAAGAATGTGGGTGAGGAAGAGCTTACAAAGTAAAACAGATCGTATCTGCAAACTTTCTTGACTGAAATAAGTGTCCCTTCCTTATCCCTTTTCTGGGGAGTTTCCCCCCCCCAGTTTTTATTTTATGCCAAAAATTACAGCATAAATTCAAACAAGTRAAAATAGAGCTTGGTCGGTCACATGCCACTGCTGACAAACAAGACTAGACTGTTTCAACAACTATGCCTGCAGTTAGAAATATGCATTAAAAAAAACAAAACACACAAAAGTTCCTTAAACACAATGGATTCAGAAAGGTTTTTCAGGTAACTCCATAGTATGAAAACAGTAAAAGGAGACCAAGCTGTGCTTTAAGGCAGGACTGTGCTATTTGTTGGTATCAAATGTTGAATGTAACCTCCYGTGGAACTATTTTCAAACCACTGTTTTTAAAAATGTTTAATACCTAGAGATCCAACACAACCATTGGCACTGCACGTTTCCCCGTGACACAATATATAAACACACTCCCACTAAAACATACCCCAAACTTCACTCTTTTCAGAGAAAAGCATGAAAGTGCTGCTCATTCTTATTCTAAGTTGTTTATGAATCTGCTGCATTTTCCATCTTTCTTCACCTGCCCAATGTGATAGGTGATTAGCATGGAGATTTTCAGTCTTAAGTTGTGCAATCAATAATGCATTTACATATGCCATTAAATACAACCCATGGCTAAATTAACGGAGCATTTGACTTCTGATCCATTTATGTTTGGTTGCAGTTGAGCACAAGAAAAAATGCACAAGCACCGAGCTAATATGACAGCAGAACTCTCCCACGCTTTCTAACAGGGAGTTTCAGATTAATGTGAAGCATTCCTGCTGTCACTCAGTTGGAATACTAAATCTGTTCATTTCCACTTCACAGGCCAGAATGCAAGATTTTCGGTCACTTAACTCCCACTGAAAGGGCTAGATAGATGGTGCTAAAATCTGATCTTGGTTTAGCTCCTGCAGCCTGTCTGCATCACTGCCAATGCAGTGGCTTCACTTCCTCTGGGGGAACATCACAACCTGTAAAAGCAGTAATGCCAGCAAGTCTCCCAAGACTAACACTAAGGATAGGGAAAAGTTGCATGTTTTGGCAAAAGGCCTTCCTAAGAAATTACTATTTACTAGCAGTTGTTCCAATATGGTGAAGAGCTAGCACTGCCTTAGCTTACACCTAAACATCCGGATAAAGAAGGTGTCCAGACACCATGGCACAGCAAAAACTGTCTGCTTTTTAAGGCTAATCCCTATGATATTATGTGAGAGAGACAAACTGTATTCTTCCCTCTTTCATTTTCCCCCAAAATCCTCAAATAAAATTATTTGGAACATTGTAAATATCCTCGAAAGACTTGCTTGGGAAATGAAATCTAAGAGTGTCCTGGGGAGGAGCTAGAGAGTCATTAGAGAGAGCACGAATATGCCCAAATTCTGGGAATCGAGAACTGCCAGCGCTTCAAAAGAAAACGAGCCCTCTCCAAGAAAAAACACTTTCTCAAACGCTTGCTCACTGTCTGCTCACAAAGCCTAAATTGAAGCTTGCTGGTAAACTCCCTAAATGGCAAGCTTGGGGATGCGCCCGCTTTGTAGTGCTGGGAGAGTCTCCAGTCCAAAGCTAGCAATCAGCGCGCGTGGGCGTGGGAAAGGAGGACAAACACAAATTCCTACAAAAACAGGGCTCCTCCGCAGCAAACGAGCTGCAAAGCGCCCGCTCTGCTCCGCTCTCCCCGTCCCGACCCGCCGCCTCTTCGCCGGTGCCATCCGTTCCCAGCGCGCTGGGAAAACGCGTGGCTGTCTCTGCCGTTTCCTCAATTGTAGCTACTGGTGTTCCCAGCTCCGTAAATGCATCAAAACRTTTTTAGAAAGCAAGCAAACAGCCCCCTCAAAGCCAGAGCACAGAACCAACTGCAGTAAAGGCCAATAAGGTGCAACACAAATGAAAGCTCTAGTCTCAACTTGTTCTTTGCGCTATTCAAGAAGAAAATGACCGTTAAAAAATATTCATGCACYTCTGTGATGCTGAACAAATTTCTCAAATGCCTTTTCATCAGAGCAATTCTAACTTGAGATGAAACAACAAGCGTGAGGTTTCAATGCACTCGTTCTGTTGCAGCCAACTCAGGCACGCGGGGCTGTGTGCATGAAAACCCTTCTGCAAAGGTGAGAAAGGCTTTCATCTCCCTCGAACCCCAGGAAGGCTGGTGATGRGGCAGATCTCTGTTTTCCGCTCCGAAGTTTCAATGTGCCACATGAAAAATCCTGAGGCAGCGGGCAACTCCTTCATTTAGCTGGTGAGGAAGTGACTTTTTGCAAAGGGGGAAACTCAGGCTCCCGGGTCGTCAGGACCCTTCCCCTAACACCCCAGATATTTACACCAACAGCTTCGTGGGGAGGTGTTGCGGCATCTTCCATTTCCCAGCGCTTTGGAAGGCGGCAGCGCCACATGGGGCTCGCACCGGGGCACAGGGAGCTGCTCTCCCAGCCACGTGCCTGCGGCAGGCGCTTTCACCAGCTTTTTTTCCAGCTTGGGAAACCACAGCCACCTCTTTCTTTCCCCAGTCCCAGGTTAGACCAGATTTTCCAGTGTAGATAGCTTAACTGCACTATTTACACTTCATACATCCCAAAGAAAGAGACCTTGGCTTTGCCAGATCAGCTTTGTTAAAAGGAAATTGGAAAGCTAAAAGCCCAGCAGCCTTTCCGACCCGCTCCGGTGGCCTGCRCAGCCGTCCAGGCAAGCTGAACAGCCCGGGCTGCTCGCTGCGGGCACCAGCAGGCCCCACAAGGTGACAGAGCAGCGTGTTTTACCCGGGAGGACACCAGCTGGCAGGGGGAGCGCGCGGAGGTCGTGCGGACCGCGCTGTCCTCTCCGAGCGCGGCAGCGCTCACGGCGCCAGCGCCCCGGCTCCCGCAGCTGGCAGCAGGAGCCTGCCTGGGTAGAACGAATTGGAAAGAGGCCCTGAATTCCTAATAACCGCAGTTACGGTCCCTGGGATTTATGCCAAATTAAGGACAATTAATTTTCCTCTCTTGATTATTACACACCTTAATAGCTCTGTCCTTGAGTCAGTTCCCTCCTTCGTGTGCGTGGCTCTTTAGCTCAGGCTCTAAAATTTGATGCGCTTGAGGAACGGTTAATAAGAAAGTTCTGAATCAGACCCAAGTTCCTCTATCTCTCATGTTTTACAACAACGGAAAAAAAAACAATTGGATTCAAAGTCAGCTTTAGATCCTAGATTATAAAGGCATTTGCTGCATAGCCTCTGCACTCTAGTCTTTAGAGGCCTTAAACAATTCCACGTTTCCCTTTAAGATGCTCTTTTAAAATATCACATGGCAGTATATACAGATAATCAGCATTGTTTTCATTAAATGATTTCAGTGAAGTTCACTGGCTTTATTTGATATACAAAAGACTATTTAACCTGCTCCCAAGATACTTTTCTGATGTAATTACAAGCAAGAGATGAAGCAAGGCTCTCCCAGCTGTAATCACCGACAGGAAGGAAAACTTTCTACTGAGCAGAGGCTGCCTAGAAGTTCTTTTCTTTTTCTTTTTTCTTTTTTCTTTTTTTTTTTTTTCCTGGCAGGTGGAAGAGGCATGGTTTAGCAGGCATGGTGTTGAAGGGTTTACAGTTGGACTTGATGATCTTGAAGGTCTTTTCCAACCATAATGATTCTAAGATTCTATCATTTCCTTGCAGTTGACAGGACTGTGAATCTTTATTTCCTCAGCTCTCTGTGTAGAGGCCAGTGCTGTCAGGACTATCAGGCTAGAGAAAAAGTCAGAGACAGTGGGCTTTCAAGGCAGAATAACTGCTGGCATTTCTCTCAGGTGCCTTCCAAGGGCATGGAAACAGCACTACAAGTCTCTTCTCAGAGCTTYGACAGCAAACTCTGCAGCACGGCACAGTCCACTGAGGTCCTGAAGTCACAGCCGTGATTTTCAGAGCTCATGAGGGATCTAACCATGAGTTCACCTGCAAAGTGAGAGGTTGCACCTGGCAAGGACAGAGGAAATTAGCTGAATTTCACTGCCCACTGTGCTCAGCTGACAACCAGGACCCAGTGCCAGAGGGGAGATGCCCTGCACAACGAGTCTCTGGTGCTGGACGTGCTTATGGCAGCTTTAGACTCCYTGAGAAAACATATTCCAGACAGGAGATCCTAGACCCGTGACCTGCCTGAGGGAAGAGAAAGCAGATGCAGAYGGTATCTGTGAAAAGCCACACACTTGTGCCCTTTCCCAGACGGCGCCCAGTCCCCTTGTGACTCRTCCCATGTCTCAGAGTAAGAAGTTTCTCTAGAAGACACACATGTCCAGTGGGCAGCAAACCCGTGCAGGCAGCGCCGCCTGCTCCCRCGGCATCCACCCTGTGGACGGGCTCTTTCCAGCAGACAGTCACATGTTCTGATTTCCACCACGTCTTACCCACAGCAGACCCAAAGCCTCTGCACAGCCCACACAGAAAAAGCCCTGCAAGAAACAGGGAAATGTGCCAAAAAAGAGCCACGAATGTTTCCTTCTGAGAACCGAAAAATCAAAGTTTGATCCCGTCTGAAATCCTCAACCTAAGGCTAATCTGGCTCTCTGAAGCAGTTCACTCCCTAGGTTTTTTCTCCTCCTCTTTGTCCCGCTGAACTGTGGTCCACAAGATCCCTAACATATTTGATTTGCATGTGCACATAAAAACAGAAAGCACCAGAGTGGAATAAATGGACTAAGTGAACATCAGCTTTACACGGGGTAGTTTATGGATTTTTGTTTTTCCCAGACAGACCAGGTAGCCCTTAGATTAAGAAAACCTGAGAAATACTYGTTTGGGACATAGGACCCTATCACAACGAGAAGCTGGGCTGCCACGGCGCAAGCTTTGTGCCCAGATCTTGGCACACATTAAGAACAAAAGGAAAAGGTTGATTCTTCTTGGCAAATATCCTGCAAACGGGTGAAAAGAAGAAAGCATCATCTTAAATTTACATTGAGAAAAGAAATTAAATTAGCAGGTAGATTTTGATCATGAAGTGACCTTTAAAATGATTGAGAGAAGAAAACATCAGCCACTGTTATTTCCTTTGACACACATCCCTCCTGAAGGCAGCTCTGTGTGCAAAATATTATTGCTAATTTTATTCCATGTTTTCAGACTGAATTTGAGATAGCTTTGTATTTTTTCCCCCCATAGGCAGTCTTCAGTAACTTCTTTCTTTATATGTCACCCAAAATCAGGGAAAGTATTGTAGCTGGACCTGGAAGAACTGAACAACTTTACGATATTTAATAATGCTGGTAACTATAAAAGCTAAGCACAGGAAGGGTAATAAAATCTCAAGCTCTGAAGTATAAGGGACTCTCTTTCTTGTACCACGTACTGAATTGCTAATATAGTCCATGTCACCAGGGGAATATGGTATGTCACTATGCTGCCCTCTTAGATCCCCACAGGTGCTGGCTACTTCTGGAGGTCACAGTCATAGCCAGCCAGCTAGTGCCTTCACACAGCCACCTCCTCTCATTCAATTGAACTTATTACTACACTCAATATACGAAAAATTACAGCATTTACTGCACAAACCTTTGTGAGTTTTCCAAATGTAAGAGGGCTTTCCTTTCCTCCTGGCTCAGGCAGGGTTGTGAAAAGATTGCCAAAAATTACACCTATCTTCTGACTTCCACCACCTCCTTCTAATGCTCTCAAAGTGCCTTGCTGTTTCCTCTGCAACATAAAACTGCAGAGATTATGCAGAATTCATACCCGCACTGTGACAAGCTCTTTTAAAAGTCAACACCACCACTTACTATCTGCTTTGACCTTGCATTTTAACAGATATAATATCATACACAACTCCATCCTGCGCACAAGTTGTCTTATCCCAAGGTCTGAGGAAGACAAGGGTTTTGACTGCCAACACTCTCTCTTGGTGTGCCAGACCAGACTTTCCTTAAGCCCAAATCAGAGAAAACTGGCCATGTCTGGTAATTTCCTACAGTAGCCATTTTTATTTCTAAATCTTTAAACAGTATCATCATTGAACTGCGGACAGGAGACAATCTGCCATTTCATCACGGCAAGGCTTTTGGACATAGGAGTGCCCTTGGGCACTTCTTATTTTGTCTCTAATATTTTAAGTAGTTAMGAATGAACTGTCTAGGGGACCTAAGCGATGAGGTGGTACACAGGCCAACCAGATGMTCCAGTAGCCCTTGTACAGCTCACAACAACACAGCGCAGGCCTGAAGTTCCAACAGTTTTCGTGGGACTAGTCAACGTGCCCCTGCTCTCAGACCCTGCAGTGACAGGAGTCCATTTGTGTCAGGGTTTGGGGACACTGCAGGACCCGTCCATGCCCTCCCGACTCTTCGCACGGATCAAGCATGTCTCCATACACCCCCCAGTCTCCACAAACAAATCCGCTCTTCCTGGAGCAGGAGATGACAGACGCTACCCGGAGCGCTCCGAGCACGTTGCAACAGGCTGTGGCTCTGGSAGGACAGGTTCGTCAGCACTGCCCGACCTGCCTGGGCTGACAGCTGCCCTCAGGCTCCTCTCCGAAAAGGAGGAGCGGGGGGACCCGGCCAAGACAGCGGGTCCCTGCGTGCCCTGCGGCCGGGCGAGGCGCCGGAGCCGGCCGGCTGCAGCACGCCACGGAGCAGGCGGCCTCGGGCGCTTTTCCTGGCTCGGCTTTGTATTAACATTGGATTAAGCGAGCTGATCAGCTGCATGACGAGCACAAATTGCCCTGCGAAGCACCCCTCACTGTGCCAGGCCGCCCGGGCTGCTCCTTGCAAGGAACGTGCTGCAATCCCGCCGGCTGCCGCTTCGGGAAGAGCGGCTCGTAAAGGCGCCCATTGGCAAGTCACATGCAGCACGGCGCAGCGCTGCAAACTCATAATTAAATTCATTACTCCATACAATTTTAAACCATTCTTCAAATAATTACAGTAATTTGATAAGCAGAAATCACATAAACCTGCCGCAGTTTTATCTCTCCCATTCGCTGTCTGCAGGAAAATGTGTGAGTAATTAGATGATAACAGGCTGGGTTATGCAAGCAAAACAAAACTAATACCATCCTTACTCCGAAAGGCAAAGGAATGCAGGAAAAGATGAAGCTTGGGCAGTTCTGGAGCAGCAGCGAGGGCCGAGCAGGGCATYGGGAAGGGGAGGCTGCGGGCGGCCGTGCTGGAAGAGCCGCCCTGCMGCTCCCATTCCCGCGCCGGGAAGGGCCGTCAGGTAACCTTGGCAACCTGGAGGCCCGGAGAAGGCAGCCGAGGGAGCSGAGCGCTTCCTGAAATATTCTGGGCTGTGACGGCACATTCATTAGCGCGCGGGGCYGGAGGGAGGCCCCGTCCGCGCCTCACCTTGCTGGTGAGGTGCCCGACCTTGCCGGCTGGCAGGACGCGACGGCCGGCGGGCGCCCGGCAAGGCGAGGGACAAGGCGGGGGGTTCACGGGCAGCCGCTGCTCCCGTGTGCAGACRGGGAAGGGAGGCCGCTTGCCGTGCTGCGCCCGCGCGGCCTCCACGCCAAGGCCAATTCGCACGGACATCCGCAACGCTGGCGGGTGAGCGGCGGCCGCCACTGACTGCAGGAGGAGGCAAAAAGAGCAGCTGGAGGCTGTGAGCAGGCACAGAACCCTCTGCGCAGATCCCAAACCCCTCGCCTCGCTTCCCAGGATCCAAACCGGCCCTCAAACCGCGAGTTCAGAAGCAGGGCTGGCCAAAGGCCGCTCTGCCACACACAGGGTCTTCACACCATACCCAGGAGCTACAGGTGACAAAAGTGAGGAAAACAAAAAAGGTCAGGGATGACTTTTGGCAGAAACAGGAAAGCATGGAGCATGTCAGGCCGAGACACAGAACGGGCCAGCAGATCAATGAAGCGGCGCGGGAYGGCGAGGGGTGACCGAGGTGCTCGGATCAGGTTTCTGCGAACGGATCCCATAACAGCACCATGGAGCAACGGGATGGCTCCGGGCCCTCATTCTGGAGGAGCGAATGAAGAGTCATCAATTTCCTGAAAGTGACTTTATGCCTCGTTAAGGCCCATCTAAATTATATACAAGATGACTTCCAAGTAATGGAAAAATGAATCTGCAGACAGTCCTTCCCTCTCTCTCCCTCCTTTTTCTTTTCTTTTTTTTTTTTTTTCTTTCCTTGAGGATGTGTCTCCAATCAGCCTGAAACCAAACACTTGTTTCAAGGAGAAAAATTCCCATTGCCACAGGGAATTATTTCAAAAGGAGCTCTCCAGTTTTAAATTCAGCTGCGCCCATCACGCTCCTCTTCTCGCCCGAGAGCCTGCAGCATCCTGGCCAAGAAAAGCGATTCCAGAGCTAAGCACCACACGTAATAAGCAGTTTACGAACTCAGGCAAGATTAGCTTTAAATAMCACGCTTTCCAGAGGAATCAGTCTCCGTGTGGCAACTCTGGAGCTACTTGGGTTTATTCTTAAAAGACCTTAAAGTGAAAGAAATCCCACATCTTTGCAGAAAGAAAATTGGAGCTCGCTAAGTGAGCAAGCACCATGAAACAAAAGGGGCAGGAACAGTAGGATGATGCATTAGGAGAATGGGGGTTTAGGATACATTTTAGAGCTACTGAAACCTGAGTCACTTATGAGTTCATGAAGGAAAGGGATGATCCAAGAGACTTCACCCCTCTACATCCCACGGAGCTACCTGTGCTGCGTTCCCAGCCTCTTCTTCCAGTTCATCTTTCTGAAGAAAYCAAAGGATTAAAATGCCTAAACCAGCCTCTCCCCGGCGCCTGGGAGAAGCGGCACGGCTGGTTTGGGCTCCTGGTCTCCAGCAGCAGTTTCTGCTGTGGGAGGCTGCGCTCGCGAGCCTCGCTGTGCGGGCCGGAGGCTGCCGGCGCCGCTACCTCGCCCCYGGAGCCGGCCAGCTGCTCATCAACCCCTGTAGCCCAGGGCTCCAGGCTGCTGCGTGCCGTGCTCAGGAAGGAATTTTTTTTCCACAGTGTCAGTTGTTCTCTGCTTTCCTTGCAGCAGCGGAGCCTGATTGGAGGCTGCTTGTGGGCTGGAGGGAGCGCAGGCTGATCCGTGAGAGCTGCCTGAGCTTGGGGCTTGGCGACGCTAATGGACCTCTGGGGAGGGGACATGGAGAAGGGCTTCAGGAGAGGGAGCAAGGGCTGTTTCTCTGCGCAAAGAGCACAGCGAGCTTTGCAGGGAGTGCACAAGCCTCTACAGACAAGGCTGAGCTTTGCGCGGGGCCCCGGCAGCAGTGGTTGCTCTGCAGCTGCAGCATGGGATGGTTTCCAGGGCCGTGAGATGCCCGGGGGGTATCACAGCACGATCTGGTGACAGCTGGTGACATGAGGCGGTGAGGACAGATAACCCAATCTCCCTTCTGATCTTGCACTGCGGACATCCAAGGATTCTGCTGACAGGCTTCAAAACGGCGCAGCAAACGCTGCCGCTCCAGCCTGGGCTTCCACCAGGGCTTGCCACCGACGAGAACAGATCAGGCAGCAAGAAGTGACTGCGGCCGTTTTGGCTGCTTCAGCCAGCTCTGCCCTGATGTTCCCGCCAGCAAAGAGCTAAATGCCCCCGGCCGGGGCACKTGGGCCCCGCAGGGGCAGCCGCGGCGCCGCAGACGGACGATCCTGGCCACGCTGCGGGGCTGCCCGCGCCGCCGGCACAGCTCCGCCAGCCTGCAGCGCTCCCGGCATTTGCCACAATTATTAGGGATTTACGAGCACAGCGATCCTGTCAGTCGCCTGTAATCTCCCTCTGAACGAGAGTCGCTCCCTAGGAGGTAGTGAGTGAGTTATACCAGCCTGGAAGCAGAAGGGAGATGTCCCCCTTGCAGGTCCCTTTGGCAGACACGCCACCTAAACACGATTTTCCGCATGGTTCCCTAAGGCCTCCTGGCAGCCTTGAAGGAAAAGTCAGTGTCTTCCAAGCCCAGCCCAGCAGCACATCTCAACACGTGGCAGCCCCATGGCACCAACGACGGAGCTTGGTCTCCTGCACGTGTGAACCCCGGCTGCGCTCCAGGTAGGCACCAGTGTGAAAAGTAAACGGAGAGCGCAGGGTACCTGCACGGGCTGCTCATCCTCACGCACGATGGCACCTGCGGCTGCCAGAAACAGTTGCACGCAAAAGATCCTGCAGCCAGGGAAAGTAACGCCCCAAAAAGCACAGCATAAAACACTCCGAAGGGGAGGAATCCCACGTAGCAACAGACATTTAATTGAGCCACTACCTGCAGCCATCCTATATACACACATCCAAAAATCCACACAGCCCAGCTTCAGCTTGCCTRGTGCTGAGGTTTGTACTACAGAAACACAGCAAGCACTTCGCTCCCTTCGCTAATTATCAAGACTTGGCTCTCTGCAACGAGACCTGATTGCGGGCAATGATTTTGCTAATGTAACTGCTCATCTTCTCCATACCTGAAACTCTGCGCGAGGGAAGTGCTCCGGAGGGGAATACATAATGCAGCAGACAGCATGCTATGCCTCTTTATATGAAACCATAATCCTAAGGCTTCACCGTTCGCACAGTTCCACTTATTGTACTACAGAGGCTCTTTTCACACTAGCAGAAATGTCGTACAATTCATTTCATAATAATCAAAAATCTTTTTAAATGGGAGTTTTTAACAGTTGCACTGGATTTCCTGACATTTTTTGTTACACTGCATCCCAGTAATTCTTTCTGCAGGGCTACCTACTGGAAAACAGAAAGGTTCCAGCACTACTGCTCCTTGCATCATTAAGCTTCTATCTCATAAGTAACAGAATTCTAGGTAATTCATGTTTAATTTTTCACACATGATTATTCAAAATGTTATAGCCATTAATTCCTCCTCAACCCCCTGGGCTTTTCCACATGTGTTTTCAGCAGTCCTGAGCGTCCAGAGGACACAATCAACATTGCAGCCTCTTACGGGTCACCCGTTCAGCCGCCTCCCCTGCAGCAATACCAAGTTTCACAAATCCTCTCTGGGGTCTATGTCTATCCAGGGCAAGTGGCCAGGGACTGTACATTTATGGCTGTAATTAACTGTCCTGTTTTCAGATAGAAGGACCACCTCATACAAGATACTGACTAAGGAGAACGTTGAAGGCAACCTGAAGCCAAATAAATATATATTTTGGAGACAGCAGAGAGAGAGGTTGTAAACCCTGGGAACTTTCCTGGAAAACCACAGCTTAAGAAGCTCTAGCTCAGCTCTCCATTTATGAATCTGCATTTAAGTACTTCTTAGAAGCAGGCTGGTTATATTCAAAAATATTCGCTACAACCCTCCTTTTGAAGCTGAAAGAGCTCCAGAGGATGCTTGGCAGGCAGCGCTTATAAACTGCCTAGGCAGCATAAGCGCCTTATTAAGCTCTGCCTGTCCAAGGAGGGCAGGCAGGACCGGTGATCCCGAGCAACGGGTGGCTCCGTAAGGGACGGGGTTTGGGCGCGCGGCTGCCGGCGCAGCCCCCCCGTGCCCACGGGAAGCAACTGCYCGGCCTCCGTTACACAAGGTGTTTGCAAGCGTTAGGAGGAGGTGCTCTGCAGGACAAAATAAATAAATACATCAGTCCACTGTGCTGCCTTTGCAGACTGATTTCCCTTTGCAAATTTCCCCTGAGCTGCATACGGCTCTGTAAGAAGCCCTTATTTTCCAAAGCATCTTGGCTTTGACAACCACAGTCCAGATTTTAACGTTTCAAGCAATTCAGAGAGCACAGAAATTTGTGCTAATGAGGAAATGTGCCAGCGCACGCTGTCATTTCGCACGGGCACAGGAGCAAATGAAGACGCGGAAGGTCTGGCCAAGGCAGCAATTGAAGGAAGGAAGAACTCGTGCAGGAGGGTTAGACCTGGGGCCAAAAGCCCACAGGAGTCTTAAAGATGCTCTTCGGCTTAAAAGGGGGAAACAAAACTGCCAATTTGCTCCACAGATGCTTTATATCGGGACTGGACCGGATGGGAGCAAAATTGACTGCACCAGTTTGGCAGGTCTTAAAACATCTCTCTGGAGGGGAAGAGTCTAACTAGGCACCAAAGCGAGGTAATGCAGCAGCTAGATCATCCCAACGACCGCGTGGAGACGGGCTATGGGAAAGCAGTGAGGTAAGGAATGAGGGACGAGACCTCAATAGAGATGCAGAAAAGGTTTAAGAAAAAAAGCAATTATGTAGATCACGTATGAATACAAGAAAGAATAAAGTCATTAGGGAAATGCAGACAAGAGGCAATAAGTAACAGAATCTCCACCATTAGGTAATTTTCTTTTCTCCTTGGGAGAAAGGGGCAAAGACTTATGGTCAGGCAACTTTATGAGGATGGTACAAGAAAGAAAGGAATTTGAATTGTTTCATCTAAATCCCTCTGGGCAGAGTTGGCATTCGACCGACGTGAAATAAGCCACTTGCCTCACTGGGAGAAAAGCAGATGGTGACGATATGAGGATGAATATTTGAGCTTCCCTTCTCCATTTATTCTTAACTCGCCATTTCCTGCTCCGCTGCGGCAGAGCTCGCTGCTCCCCGGAGGACAGGCCACCCTGGATGCCACTGCAAGTTGCTGGGGCTGGTGGGACTTGGTTCCACCTGCCCCCACTGAGCGGGAAAGCATCAACCATTGCGACAACAACGTCCTTCTAGGTACAGCTGCAGGGTATAGGAGAGGTATAATTTTATGAAAATAGTTTGTTAATGAATGTTAATCATAAAAAAAGGGGAGTCTTGTGTTTTTATCTAAAAATAAAGTAGATACACAATTAGCAATGAAACGGTTCCAGAGGAAAATGGAGATAGCAATACCCAAGCCTGAGAGTCGCAGCCACTCGCACGCCAAGCAAGGCAACATCAAAGGGCCAAGGATGACCCTGCTGGCAGAGCCCGTGCTTAGCCCTCAGCAGTGCTGCTGCAGGCCTCCCATTGCAGGTGAAGAGCGGTGCTTCCCCTAATGCAGAATGACGGGTGGTAGCCAGCAACCAACTAAGTGATGTCACCGGCACCATCTGCTACCTGTCAGCTGCTCCACGGAGTTTGTTTTTGGGCAGTGTGTAACTGGCCAGGCTGGAGGACGGATGCTTTCCTTTATTTAAACCTTTAGTTTATGCCAGATGTGCTAGCAGCTCTGTGCTACATTTTCTTCTCCTCCAAAGTGACAGTTGAGGAAACTTGTCCGCATTGCCTGCGTTTCAGCGAGACATCTTCCTGCTCTCGGCGCTGCTCGCTCCTCTCCAGCAACCTTGAGAAGAACTCATGTTCTGAGAAGACACGCAAGCTCCATCCGCACCTAACGCTTGAACCCTCCTTGCTTTCCTCAAAGGGCTGTTCTCAACCCTGGCCTACAGAAGGGCTCAGGGTCAGGCTTTAACCCTTGAGCACCCACCAGCAGGCCACAGTCTCAACACTCACCCCTCTCCTCCTCACTTCAGTGCAATCCCCAAACTAGCACCGCACATAAAGCACAGCCTAATTTCCAGGTCTGTTCTCACAGCCACAGTCCAGGACCACAGAGAATCACTACAGTTGGAAAAGACCTCGAGATCATGGAGTCCAGCCTTGCCCTAAAAGACAAATGCACACCCCAAAGGCTTCACTTGGGGCATGTGGCTCCAGCATTGTGGCTCTTAAGTGCAATGAGGAGCTTTCTGAGACCCAACAGCATTTTGCTGTATTCCCTGCACAGGAATTTGAGTTGCCATCTGCACAGATGAAATTTCAAGGCTGAAGAATCCACTTAACCTTATGATGGAAGCAGCTCGACTACAAAGATGGAGAGGAAGATTTGCCGCTAATTCCTATGATTGCTATCTGAGCTTTTCTCCATGCTACCCCACTGGACATTACTTGCTGATAAGCAGGAATTTTATTTCACACTTCAAAATGACCTGAGCAAAGATCAATTCTTTGCCGTTCTCAAGAAAAAGGATCTAGCCGGAATCCTGAAGCTGAGTTAATCCAGAAATCGGTCGCTCTATTCCCAGGGTAAAAGTTAAGACCAGAAAGGAGCACTCAGGCACCTCCCCTAACCTCCTGCAGGAGCCCAGTTCCACACAGGGGCCCTTCACACCAGCCTGGTGCTCCATTCCCACCTACACKTGGCTGAAATGTCTTGCAGAAAGGTGTCCAGGGCTGAAAAACATCAAGAGGGAGAGAAGCCAACACTTCCAGYGGTGAATCAACCCCACTGCTGGAGGTCTGGGCCTTATTTCCACTTGAATTTCTCTAGTTTCAGCTTCCAGTTATTGATTCTTGCTCCGGCTCTGTCTGATAGATTAAAAGTCATTGTTTGCAGCGAGCATCTTCCCTCACTTTAGGTACTCATGTTCGACAAATACTTCACCTCTTGCTCTTCCTTTTGGTAAGTGAAACACATGAAGCTTGAAGTCTTTTGCTGCACGGAATGTTTTTCCAACCACAGATTACTCCTTCTGGCCTTTTATGTATCCCCATATTGTAGTTATGGTCTGTATTCCTTTCTGTCAGACAAAAATATGGGCATGTAAAAACTTTTGTTACTGTACTTGTCCTCGGGGTAACTTTGGGCAGAGCCACAAAAGACAAGAACAATCTCTCTCAAGAAAMGCCTGCACCCCTAAGAAGAATGGCTGACCTCCCTTGCTCACATTTCCCTTCCTGCCTTTCTTCCCTTCCTTATTTGCAACAATCCAGTTTTTCTGTTTCCATCTTCTACAGCTCCTGCCCTTGCCTGATGCACAGATCATATACACATGAAGCTCGTCCAAGGCCTGGGATAGAGAACAGTCTACTAAGGAAAAATCAATTATAAATCTACACCTATTTCTGACAGTTTAGTCTTTCACAGAAAATGCTTAATGAGGGTATTTTTATGAAATATAACAAATGTAATTCGTACTACAGCAATTCTCATTTGTATATTATCAGTCCTGGCAAGATTTCAGGAGTTGCTAGCCATGGTCATGGTGCCAGCTCTTCGTCCTTGAGGTAAGGAATGGCTTGTTCTCGCTTTCATTACAAGAGCATAACATGACATTTGTATAAGCAGCGTGAGAGGAGATCAGTGTTTGTCATCAGTGCCCATTAGACCTCTGCGGCGCTCGCAGGCAGAGTCGCTCCGGCGCGATTAGATGGGGCCGGTGATAGCAGGGCCTGCTCGTGGCCACGTGCGCTGGAAACCAACGGCTCGGCTCCCCGGGCGAGGGGCAGGGAGCTCCTCCAGGCGCAGGGCAAYGCGGCGATGGGCAACGAGGCCTCCTGTGTGGGTCCATGCAGCTGCATTTTGGTGGCGAGAGGGGACATTCAAACAAATGACATGTTCGACACGTGTTTTACCTGTAGCTTYTCACGCTGCTGGAGACCAGCTGCAGCCTCTGGAAAGGATTTGGATTTGGTGGAGCAGGATCCACCGCAAGAACCCTCCGCAAAGGAGAATCAACACAGCAGGCCACAGCACAGCACAGCAGGGTTATACTGGTGTCTCCAGGCCTCAACGAGGAACATCTGAGGGGCGTCACTGGTGTCATCTGGGGATGACAGGCGAGCAGTACCCAGGGGCAGTAAAGCAGCACTCAGACACTCAGCCAGGGAGCAAAACAGAAGCCGATGGTACTAAGAGAACCAAAGGATAAAGAAAGTAAAAGGAGCAAACTTCAGAGAGGAGAAGCCGTGCAAAACCTTTGCGCACAAGGGCCGGCAGAAACTGGATGAGGAAGGAGAAAGAGAATCAGAGCAGGATCTTAAGAGGCACCAGCGGCCTCCCAACAGCAGGGGAACGGGCCTCTGCTCCAGCAATATCTTGATTATAATGATAACTTTGACCAAGAGCCCTGCAACTCCTGCACGCCCGTTCAGGACCTGGGGGAAGCTCTGACTGCAGAAAGCCACGAGCTGCTCATCCCCGCTCCAGCTGCTTCTGCGGGAAGCAGCCCCAGGACCAACAAAGACAACGAGAGAGACAACAYGCAAAGAGTGGGGAGGAAAACTCTGAAAAGAAATTTAGTATCAGGATTACCATGATAATTTCAGCCAGTAATTAGTAAATGGAAAGTTAATTATTGCAACTTCCTCCTTCCTTTCACCACGTCTCACCCAGCTGTTCACAAATTGATAACCATAGAAACGAGCACGAGCAGAGCCTGGGTAGTTGGTATTCATGCAGTATCAAAGGAACACATTTGCATTCTTTGCCAGAAGAATCAATTTACCTTGATTGATGATTGAACTTCAATAAGTTCTTTAATATTTTGGTCATTAACCGTGATGCCGTAACAGTGTCACCGAAGTGCTATTGTATTTCACACGGTGGCTCTTATTAGCTGCACTGTGTAATATGCCTGAACTTCTAATTGAGCCCTTTTAAATATTGATAATCAACATATTTCAAAGATGATCCTCCGAAATAAAGCTCAGCCTGCCCAGAATGCTTTATGAACACCAAGATTCCCACCACTTGGGAGGCTGGGCAGTCTGGATAGAAGGTTTGAACACAGGATAGTGTTCAAAATGGCAAAGACTTCCCCTTCTCACCTCTTATCAGTTCACTTTTTTCTTCCCAATAACACCGAGATGCTGTTTCCAACCACAGCCCCTGCCCCTGCTGCAAAATGACCTGCAGTAATTTCATTTTTGCTCTCGGTAACATTTCAAAATGAGATCAGCAGTAATACTTCTCTTTATGCAGAGGGCTAAATGTAAGCAGATCTACAACAACCTTCCTGATGATAGATATATGGCTAAAGTCATAGAGCTAGAGGCACTTAAACTGCTATAAAAGGAAATAAAATAAAAAAAATGACATTGTTGATATTTTGCAGTCCGAAAACAATCGAAGAATATTAAGAAATAGTGGTTAATGCAAGCAGTAAGGGGAAGCCCGAGGGCAAAGGGTAGGTGCTCCTCAGTTACAGCAGCCACCTTCGCGTTGYGCTCCCGTCCTTGCCTTCGTCCTGCCAGGCAGCGCAGCACTATTCACTGCCAGGCAAAAGCGCCAGGCAGCTCTGGCCACAGACACAGACCCAGCAAGGCAAAACTGGCCCCATGCAACCTCTGCTCTTGGCACCGCAGCAGCAAACCCCAAGCTGCTCAAAGCTGAACCCCTGGCCTAACCAGGCGACAAGAGCTAAGCACAGTTTAACTCAGCCAGGAGTGAGCTGAGGCAAAAGCCAAGGAAATGAGCGCCTGCCACCTTGGTGGGAGTGCGTGGCACCCGTGGCTTCGCAGGGACGTGGGCAGCTCATCCCCGGTGCAGGGAGAATGTGAAGCCCACGGGAGAAGCTGCGAAGGCTTCAGCGCTGCGTTCCGAGGGGACAYGGCTCGTGGCGGGGAATCTATTCCGACGGGGGGACAGCGGGGACCCGCGCTCTGCTCCTGCCGCACCGCTTCTCTCTCGAGTGGCTGGCAAGAATTAAAATTGTGCTGTCAACAGCCTCAGTCTCGCATGATTACACACCTTTAAAGCCGATCAGGAAGAAAACACATTCAGATGCGGGTGGCAAGAGCTGAATAGGAAAGATTCTGCAAAAGCCTCAGTCACCTCCTAAGAGGGGCTCAGTATTAACCACTAAAAAGATATCTGGTACAGCCCAGGGCACGGCCTAGCCTCTCCATACGCACTGAGGAAGTGGGAGAGCCGTGTGAGGATCACGGGATGTGTCAGCTCTGTGTGTGCTCCGGCACAGAGACCCTGGGCTGTGCGGAGCAGGGATATCCACTGATGTCCATGGGGACGTTGGCCCTCAGCCTCTGCAGCTGGGAACAACCCCTGCCCGTCACTCTGTCCAAGTTTTCTTTTCCTCCTCCAGAATTCACCCAGTTCCTCTTATTCCTCAGACCTACAAGAGGGGATTCGAYGTTTCTAAACATTATTTGTCTTTTATATTCTCCGATGAGCAAGTGCTGATGCAAGAGAATACCTACGTTTGCATCTTTTGTTTTCACATCTCTGCGTATTAACGGAATATTTAATGAACTCATTTAAYACTTCCAAGGGATCTGTACAAATAATCCTTTGTGTTTCTGAAATGTGGCTATAGGCAGAAAAAATCATCCTTTTTTTTTTCAACAGTTCTGCTCCCTGCATGTAATCAGCCACGTCTCTTCACTATATTAACAAAAATGAAGCTCAACATGTTCTCAGCCTATTATTTTGCAAAATAAACGTAGCTCTAGGAAAGGATGCTGCCATCTCTTCTGGCTCATACATCATTAATAGAATTATATGCAAAACTTGGAATTACTCTATTGTTGCACTAACATCCCAGGTTTATTTGCTCTCTTCCACAGCACGTGTGACTCGGGGCTGCAGCGGCGCTAAGCAGAGACACAGGGCCCTCCTCGTGAAGGCAAATGACGTCCTTTATACAGAGCTGRAACAACAGGGAACGCACAGAGACTTCCACATGCAGGGATCTAGGGAGAACCAGGGCAGTGAACAAGCATGCCTTTCCAAGCAGTTGCTGCCACACAGGTGTGTGGTTTTGTCAAGGCTTTAGAAAGTCAAATAGAGGCCGTTGATGGAATTCAGGAGACACAATCTGCGCTGGAGCCATCTCCGAGCATCCCAGCGGGACAGCTCCTCCGGAGCAGCTTCCCAATGAGCTGTTGCTCCCACACAGGCTCTCAGGGCGGCACCAGGATGGTTCTTCATCCAGCTCATTTTGGCTGAGCCCCTGGGCTAATTCTGTCCCTTCTTCTCCTGGGTGCTGCTGCATTAACCGCATGAGGAATCCAGCAGATAGTGAAGCCGACAGAGACTTATAGCTCTGAAACAGAGACATTACAGCTGCATGTACAGGCTTCTCTTTTTATTAGGGCAGAAGAAGGGCTGCGATTTACCTTGCGAAGCTCCCTAAAAGCAGCCYGCCGCCAGCCTGCTGGGGCAAAGAGCCACCAGCCAGAGGTCACTGCTATGTCCCCTCTGAAATCCAGCCAGCTGGGCCCCCTTAGGGCACTTGCCCCTCTCCTTTCACCTCCTCCTGCAGCCGATCCCTGTGAGCAAATGGGTCGTTCGAGTGCCTGGAGGCGGCTCCGAGCCCCGGGAATGGCCACGCGCACGTGGGCGCCACGGGCACCAAGCAGCTGCTCGCATAGCAGAGCTTTTAGCCCCGACTCCTTCGGCTGAAAACCACCACCTCTTACTCTCTCCTTTGGTTACATCAAACTTGGCATTTTAAAAGCTTGTGTTTTGGGGGCTTTTTTTATTTTTTTTTCCTTCAAACTGAGTGCTGTTTTGAATTTGTTTTAAGACGAGCGTTGCTTTCCTTCCCTTCGCTGGTTTCTACCCTGCGTTCCCGAGTTTCTGCTGCGTTTTCACTACGTTTAGCACTTACTAGGCAATTATCACTGAGTCAGGTAGAATGACGGCGTTTTTACCGTTCAAGCACTGTTCTGCATTTCAGGGAGCAGATTTTTAAACTACTTAAATGCTAATAGCATCCACCTAATTGTACAGATCAGAATGTCACCAGCTAATTCTTGTGCTTTCCAGCTGACTCCTGTCAGTGGCTCTTTACCTTTGCTTATCAATGCCAGCACGTATTTTTGATCACAACTGTTAAGGTGAGGTCAGGAATACTTGTACTTCTGCTCGCCGGCGCCTGCAGCTTTCTGGTTTCAACGCTCACCAGCCCAGCACTCGCTGCACCAGACACAGGGGCCCTGTTAAAGCAGCACGGGGGYGATTCCCCCTTCTCAAAACACCCAGCACATGATTGCGACAGGTCTCAAGGGAACCCGGCTTAAACACGTGTTCTTATTCCTGCTGCATTGCAACTCCTCAAATTCTACAGCATCCAAAATACTGGTGTGTGAGAGAATGCAGGAATGTCCATTTGAGACTGTAAAAAATAAAGCTGCCTTTCCCTGCTTCCTCCCAGGTTTTCTTTTATATTTGTTAAAAATGGAATTTAGACCTCAAAAAAAAAAAAAAATCTTTAGGCAGTTTCAAGGCAACCTGAGCTCTATTACAGCACTTTTGCTGTACGTGAAACTATTTCAGCAGAAGGGCATGAGGAGATCCTTACAAGCCGCAGTACACTGTTGTAATGGGAAATGATGAGGGAAAATGATTTCAAAGGAAATCTATTACTATTCCCTTGTGATGTCCAAATAAAAGAGCAAATGCTATTGACATGAGTCAGAAGAAAAGCGAAATTGAAGATAGTTCCATTGATGTGTAGATTTTGACATGCAGGCCCCCCCAAAGGAAGGGATGCAGAAATAGTCTGCAACTGGCTCACAGTCATTTCTTAGTAGCTAAATTTGTTGTACATCTGCTCTGCATAGACCTGCTCTCCCAGGCTGGTGGGAAAGGATGGGACTGCAAGTGGCTGAAGAAAATAACTCCAGGATGCAGAAGCAGAAAGGCATGAGAGAAACTACACGGCTCCAAAGAAAATAAAGAAATAAAAAAAGGCCGAAGAAAAACAAAGGCAGTATAGGGCAGTTGGAAGAGCGGAAAATCCAGAATGAACTAATGATGCTCTGACAGTTCTGGGAAATGAGGAGATGTTAGACCTAAACAACAAAGAAGTAGGTCTGATAAATAAGGGGGGGAAACAGCAACATTAGGTTTTGAAGTATTTGAGCAGCACAGCACTTTTTGGAAAAGAATAATTGGGAAGAAAAACAACGTTTAGTTTTAATGACAAGGTGTTATGGGAATTAGCTAACGAATTTACTATATCAAAGGCAATTATTATTAAATCTGTAGAGAGCTAAGGCTTTAGAGAATTAGTAAAGCAGGTGAACCTGCTGTGAGGGGTGAAACGGGTGTTCTGGCAGGCACTGCTCTGTTAATATCAGAACTGCAGCAGAATAAATCTGAGCAGCACAGCCACATATGCTGAAGCGCAAGCAGAAACCATGGGCTTACCAGGGACACAAAAGGAGCAGGGGGAACACGGAAACTCCAACCTTCCCTTCTTCTGGATGGATTGTGGGGTCAGCAGGAAAGCAGAACAGTCAAAGCAGCCTCTGCTACAGCATTTCATAAAAAGCCCATTCCCAAAATTCAAGCTGAATGGGATTAAATCCCTGTGGAGATGTCTGAAAACTCACTGAATGTCCATAACTAAAGGGCAAGCAGAGATGAGAACCTGTTCTCCCCAGGACTGGTGGTGTTAGGGACAGATCTTACTTAACATTTTAATTAATCTAAGAGGAGGGAAATCACTGCTAGCCACATGGGGAAAAGGCAGGTGGCAGGTTATAATTAAGCACTAGCCCACCCAGAAGCGGATGGGAATAGGAGGTACTTGCAGTCTCATATCCTGACAGCCCGAACATCACTTACATTGTCCTTAAGACTACATGAAACCTCAGAAAATACCACATTTTCACCTCGCTCTTCCTGACCATGGCTCTGACTTTTACAGTCAAAACAGACCAAAATGGGAAGGCAGGCAGCACATACATCACTCGGTGTCTTTAGCTCTCAGAGAGCTGCAGCAGTTCACCGCACTGGTCAAACGCCAGGACACGGGAGCATTTCTGTCTTAAATTTGCAAAGATGTGGGACTTCTCTTTTGATGAAAAGCAGCTCTAAGGAGTGGGGCTACCGTACTTCCTTTTGCCATTTCTTCAATAAATGTCATCATTTTTAATGCTACCAATCTTCTTCTATAGCCTGCAGGGGAGATTTTCTAAGGCAAAGAATGGCTTGTAGGTGCTTAATTCCCCTGAAAAGCTACTGAGGAGAGAAGTACCAAGCTGCTATTGCAGCCTTTGGGAAAGAAGTCTTCCTCTAAAGCACTGTTATCCACCCTCTCAGCACCTGTAATAAGTCACAGACCTATTATGTAGTATTAATACAGGAGATGTTAGAGTCTGCAGTGAAACCAGCTACTGGCCCGAGAAGTAGCTTCTGGCACCCCTGTATGTGGAATGAAGTGAGACAAGCTATGTGCTAATTTTTGCTTTTGAAAAGATGTCTATTTTAGGCTATGTAACATGAGAAGGTGGATGTGTCATCTATCTATCTGACTCAGCAGAACAGCCTCATTGCGAAACTCCAGAGCGAGTTTTGACTGGTATTAATGAATATCCGTGTTGGTTTAGAGGTGAAATACTGCGTACCTAATATTTAAGAGTGATTTAAGAGCGCAGGGGCCAGTGAAAAACAAAATATCTTCAACTAAGAGACCAGCACCCTCCTCCCGCGCTGAGAGAGCTCCCCTCTTGCACTGAGGTTTCCAAGGGAGACCTTTTCCACGCTGGACACATGGGCTGTGTCTTGTTTTGAGTTTCAATAWGAGATGAAGGTCAATCACCATCGCCCAGTCTTCTGCCACAGCACACTTCATCTACACATCTCCAAGCTCCTTGGTGAAGAGGGGGCACCATGTGCCCTGCAACAGGCAGAGCTGAGGCCCAGTGAAAGAAAATCATTTCCCTGGGGCCTCACCAAGAGATGAGGGCAGAGCCACCAGAGCCAGGAGTGTCTCTGGGGACGAGGCTGGTGGTCACATCTTGCCAGGCACCATTATGCTGGCTGGGAAGGGGCCTCCACATCAGCAACCTCCATACTGCCAACTGCCTCCTGCCGGAGCAGCATCGAGCCAGCAAATTCATTTGGGAGAGCTCAAACAGGGAGAACCGCCGGTGAGTTCCAATCATCAGTGTGCGAGGAGGAACCCGCGGCCTCCCAGTCCCGGCTGCGCAACCCCTTGCATGGGGYGGCAGCTCCCGCGGCCTCTGGAAACGCAGCCCTTCCTGAGGCGCAGCTGCTCGGCCGTCCCCGCCGGCATTATCCGCTTCTGTGAGGGAAGCGCTCCTGGGCACACCGCTTAAGTTAGGTCAAGAACTTGGCCTTGTTTTCAAATCCACGCTCACGATGAAAGCCCCCGCTCTCGGGCGTCCATTCTTCCGAGACCTTTTCGKCTCCAAGCCGGGTGAATAACTCTGTTTGGCTGCCTGCTGCAGGCCTTCCTCCTCCTCCTCGCCCCGCTCACCTCTCGAGCCTCGTGACCCGCTCCCCTCCACGTGAATCCCCTCCACGTGGGCAGCCTGTCCTCTAACCTGCCCGTGCCGAGTGCGATTTTCCAGCGTTGACGCTTCCTCCTTTTCCTCACAGTAATTTTCGGAGCTTTCAACGTTTCAGGAATTCAGCTCCGCGAACAGATACCCTAATCTTGTAACAACACACTAGATTACATAATTGCGATTAGGATGGGTAATTACACAGTGCCCATGCGAGACAGACAGCTTCGACACTCTGCATCACAACCGTGTCAAAATATTTTATTTACAGAGTATCAGAAGTAGTAACTTCACAGCCAACACTGCATATTTTTTAAAACACTAAATTATTTGTGTGATATGGCTAATCAAAAACACTACCAGAAAAATCCTGTGGTGTATTTTCATTGGGGAAAAAGACACCCTGTTAGGGTCTTCCCTTTTATAACAATAAGCTCAATTTTACAGGTCTGACTTTTTCAGAGGGGAACCATTCCTGGACAACCTTATAATGTTTTCCAGAAGCAAAGCACGCAGATGAAGTTTAAATAACTAAATAAATAAAATAATTAGCCACGGTAGATATTTTTGTCAAGGTATTTAGTTCTCATTTTGATCTGCAGATGACCTTTTAATTGAGTGAATCACAACTACATCCCAGAGCCGGGGCTTATTCACCAGCTAGGAAAACAACCTTGGACTGCATTGCAAATTTTATCTTTGTTTTCCCTCCTGGCCTCAAATTTATACTACTTAGTGCTCCATCATGGAAACATCAAAAAAATCACAAAGACCCTCTGTAAGACAGGCAAGGAGGCACAAAAAGCTCTCTAGGATTTGGTGGTGGCAGGAACTTGGCACAGGTTACCTTAGCTGTTTGTTACAGAGCCAGCATTAAAAGGAGGCAGACGAGGAGCTTGAATTAGGCTACAAACAGTGTCCCGAAGAACACGGTGGATCTGGACGGGGCACCGCTGCGCGGTATCATCAGTGTCACCTCATGCTGCTCCGGAGAAGAAACGCAACGAGTGGCTGCTGACCCCAACCGATTCGACACGGGCTTAATTATATATTTACTTCACATACAAAATAGCCTGGATTAATATTTTCCGTATAGCTGGAGTGGAACTGCTAGATAATCGCGGAGCAGCATGAGAGCGGGCACAACAATCTCCCAATCGCTGCCACCCGGAGCACGCACAGCTTTCGGATCCGACCATGACAAACACACATTCACGCTTCTCACATTGAATGGCTACTTATTAAAAATTGTCTTCAAACACAATTTTTTGGAGCTTTTACAAGGCTTAATTGCCCAGGATGAAACACGGTACACGGGCATTTGGTTTATTACTAAGTGGGGCTCTGCATCAGTGTGACAGCAAAGGGCGAAGTGCTGTGGAACTATTTTCCCTCCATCCTAACGGATGAGGCCAGGTAGCATTTGCTAAGGGCAACACCCGAGCAGCATCCCAAGGAAGAGCCTGGAAGTGCCGTGGCTGGCACAGCTTTCCGGGAGCTCCCACTACGAAAAGTGCAGGAAGGGGAAGGCCAGGACAGCTCTTCCTAAGTGTGGACGGATACTTCGCTCCTATGGTGCTGAGCATCAACCAACYGCTGCCTTTCCTGCTTATGCCACCCTTCTGAAACCTTCTCCTTGGCTCCGTGAAGCCCCTGGATCCATCAGGCACCGAGTCCCACCAGGAAACCTCAGCTCGCAATTTCTTGGAAACTTTCAGTTAATGAAGATTTCTTCCACGGGCCCTGCGTAGGGCAATTCTGAAACAGTTATCCTGTGATTTACGAGAAGTGTGGTTAATACTTGAGGAAAAAATGCTTTTAAAACCGGATTCTCGCGTTACGCTTTACGGTCTTGTTGACAGCAAGCACTGCCCTCTCTCCCCCATTTGTTTTTTGAGCTGACACTAAACCTCCCTACAAAGCTAATTAAATCACCAGGAAAAACATCTGACAATGTCCAACAGGCTTAGAAATGGTCTTAATCAAGGTCCTTGGCACCAAGCGCACATTCTTCCGAGGAGAAACTTTATATTAAATCTCCTTGAAATCAAGTGTTTTGGACTGGCCCCTTTCCAGGAGCTCAAGATATCACCGCCCAAACTCACGGAGCGCTTTGTGCCAGCGGGGAGCAAGCTCAGAGTTGGATGAAATGGAGGCTGGAGCAAATCTCGGCATTGCAAGCAAAACAAAATGACACCCACTCCATCCTCTACTTTTAACAGAGGCCAGAAAAGGGCATCACTCAATAGGATCAGAATCAATCCGCTCTGCTGGAGAACCTACCGCTAGCTAAGAGCGTTCAGCCTCGCATACACCACTGTTTTATCTTTCCTCCTGTGCAAGGAGGAAATGCTGCAGGCCCCAGGTAAGAGACTCCTGGGCTATTCTGGCAGGGGGTCACTGGCCTTCTGCCCGTGCCAACTGCACCCAGATACAGGGAAAAATCAGCAAAACAAATGTCCAGGCTAGTCTTTGGAGCTCAGGTAATCTATCAGGCTCCCAGGCCAACTCAGATGCTTATCCCTATTTATTATGATTTTTTTCTTAATGGTTCGCTTTGTATTGAACCATGTATTTTGCACTGGAAAAATACAAAACCAGAATGTAACATTTTAAGGTTGATTCACTGATAAAACACTCATTCACGGGACAAAGAAGTGGACTGGGTGTCATGTTCCTAYCCAAAAATATGGCTGAAGCCAATATTCTGTAAAGACTCAAATCAGGTCTCAGATATAAAGAACAGCCTAAGATAGGCAGTGCATAAGGGCACACTGAATAGGTCACAGAGTCTTATAATAAATATTAGAGCACGCTAGTACTGAGGTTTGATTCATAGCATCTCTAAGGACATTTATCATTATTATAAGCAGATTACGTGCCTTGTTTTAGGAGAAGTAGGCTAAGTACTGCTGTTGAAACTATTCCTAATAGCTGATTACATATTTTTACCAATACTTCAGGCTCAATTTTGAACAACTTTTGTTGATTTATAGAGAACATTGCCCACTTTAAAGTCTACAATCAGCCGCATTATACACTGGATGATGAATGCGCTCCCTTACTTCAGATAATAGGCAGAAACCTCATTAAACAACAGCTGAATGAAGTGCAGACACACACACACACACACACACACACACACACACATATATATATATATATATATATATATGTCTTCAAAGTGCTCTGGTGTGACATTCCTACGGTATTTCTAAGAATGAGGCTGGCTGTCAATCAGGGAACACAAGTCCTCATTCCTCCCCCGAGACACGGTCCGCTCGGCTCACGGCGACACAAGTTGTGCTCCAAAGGTGGCCTGGAGCAGAGGGCAACTTGGAAGCCCCCTGAAGAGCTTCCAAGTTCCYGGCACAAGGAGTCACGGGGGCTGAGTTGTACATATGCAAACCCTGCATCAATCAGGAGCTGCAGAACGGCAGCACACAACCTCGTCCACCTCAGTCTACTGTAATTTAAAATACGGAACAGAACGAAAACAACGTAATTGGATGAACACATAAGAAAAGACAATGGATATCCTCAAACCTTGCTGATAATGCTCGGAAGAAGGGAGCCAGTAGCAGCAGTCATATATAAAATGAAAGACCTCCATATTTCTCCCTCCTCTGAGGTTTCTCAGCACATCCCATGTCTATTAGCTCATCTTTCCAGCAGCCATTCTCATATTGAGCCATGTACAAGGCCAAGCACATTACTGGTGCATAACAAGCTATAATAATGATTGACGATTACATATGGACACGGCAAAGTTGAGATTAAGAGCCACATTAAAACAGCTTCAGAATTTCAGAGAACTTCATCTGGCAACAGCTCAGGAATAAGAATGGTAGAGAAGAGCAGCTGCAGAAACCACCACGAAAACTCTCACTGAAAGAGCCTGAATCTATTAAACAGAAGCAGGGATACAGACAAACAGTATTAGTCCAGAAAGGATAAGAACAAGGACTATACATCTCCCTGAACTCTCATCAGGTTAGATGTAAATTTGTACAGGCATAATGTGTGCCAAAAGCCCCAAACCACTGTTCCAAGAACAGCATTGTTTCGCCTTAAAACATCATTTCTATTTTAGGTAGCTACCTGTCAGAGGTTGCTTTCTTTTCTGTTCAGACTTTTGCATAAGAAACAACAAAATCACACAGTTGCTGGTGCTTTTGCAGGTTCTGTGGCACACGTGTGTCCCACACACCACATGCCTACGACGTGCTCAGCACAACTCCCTCCGAAGAGCAGGGAACCCACACAAACTCCGTGACTTGGCTTTCTGCAATACAGCTTGCTGGTTGTTAGAAGGCGAGCCTTTTAGCCAAGCACTTTTATTTTTCAAAGCCACAAAGCAGCCAGTCTTCCAATACTTGATATAATTGCAGGTTGCATATAATATGCTAACGATTCCATGACACAAACTGACCTCCTGGGGATGAACACATGTTTCCAAGATACTTGCTGCCCCACTGAGCTTCACTGTTTGCCACTGCCTTGCGGGCAAGGACAAACGCTGATGACGACTTGGGCACGGGGCTCTAGAGTTTGCAGAGCATGCAGGTCTCTTGTGAGACCAGGGTTTCGCTCCACTGAGTCCAGTCCAACTGAAGGAGTTGGCAGCTTCTTCTTCAAGGAACTTACGGTCCTGMAATTCCACTGTCTTCTCTTTCCTGTCCTGCCTCCCATTTCTCAAGCTTTTACATAGGAAGGGTTTTATAAATCACAGCAGCATTGTTGGAAAGTCAAAGTGTTAAAGGTTTCATCGTACCATTTATGGACTGCCAGATGCTGCAAGCTTGTTATATCCAACTTTGATTAGCTGCAAAATGAATCTACAGACAGATTATTGCTGGTTGCTAGCTCGCTTTCCCTTTTTTGGGTCCGGGATTTATATCTGTCATTCAGCTGAAGAAGCAGCCAAGATTACCAGCACAGCACTCTCTTCATCCCTGGCCATTTAGCTTCTGATAACTGTGGTGTAAACACATTACAATAGCGTGAGATCCCTACTGACTGACAGCCACCATTAGGGGGTATTATATTGCACCACATTTATTCCATATATCTTTTGCAACAGCACCCCCAGGCACTCCCTTAGGGAGAGACATTCAGCACATGGGGGAAGGCTGGGGGGGCTGCAGAAACCTCCTACTTCTCCCTGCATCACAGCACGAGCTTTCTGTCCAGCGTCTCTTCAGAGCCTTTCTTCACAACATTTCACCTTGCTGTCATCAGCTGCACCATGACAGCGGCTGAGGAATCATCTCCCCTCCATCTCCCTCCTCCTCCTTTCCATTTCCTTGGATGTCGCTGGTGTTGTGGTTGTCCCTGTCACCCAGTCCGAGACCCTCCTTGCCCCACCACCCTGCTGTGTTTCCTGTTCTACAGTATATCAGACTCTTTCCTTCCTTTGCCATCATTTATGAAGTCAATACACCATTTGCCTCCTGATGAGCACAGTATCTCCCTCCTCGCTCCTTGATACTCTCAGTCCACCAAAGAAACTACCAATTATCTTCCTTACGTGTCACTCAGCTACTGCCCTATCCATTCTGCTCCAGCTCCTTCCCATATCAGCCTCTCCACCGCCTCCTGCCTTCCCTGCCCTCAGCATTTAAGATCTCCAGACTTCACTGCAAAGCCCTGCCTAAGGTGGTCACCTCTGTATTTCTGCTCGCTGGCCTTGCTGACCCTCCTTGAACTGGAAATGGTGCCAGATTCGAGGCTCCTTTTTCACTTTGCTCCATACACCAGCCAAGGGATACAGAGAGAAGCTCTGTACCCACACACACAGGGGAAACTCTGAGATTTTAAGGACGTGAGGGAAATAAGAGATCATCAGCCTGATGCCCTGCTCATCACAGACTGTAAAACAGCATTTAGTTATTCATACAAAAATGAATGCTCCAAAAGATSTCCAAGAACAGCACCCAGGCTTCACTGAAATCACCCAGAAACAGAGAATTTGTCAGTTCCGGTGAAAAGATTTTTCCAGTAGTTACCCACACACTCAGGCAAAAAAAAAAAAACAAAAAAAACCCCTTACTTTGTTTGAGCTCACCATGACTTTAAATTTCCAATTATTAGGTTCTTCTGATCTGTTTCTTTACTGGATTAAGAAGCCCTTAAAAACCCTTCTCCCTAGGAAATTATTTACATACCATAATCAAATTCCTCCCCAACTCCACATTAACAGGGAGAGCAAACTCATCGCAAGTCAACTATTACATAACACTTTCTACAACCTTAGATTATATTTGCACTTTTCTTTCTCCTTTAACACTCCTCTTAAAACACAGACAAGAGAACTGGATGCTGCTTTGCTCTTACCAACAGCAAATGGGGGATTTCCTCTTGTTCTACATTCCCTGGCTTCAGGTCTTAGGATCAGGCCAGTTCATTCTGCCACGCCGGGAGCCTGGGCAGGGCACCACAACCCTCACACCATTTGCCACGTTAAAAGGATTATTTCTGCAAAAAGGAGAACCCAACTACTCTACCCAAACACCGCGTAACCTTTAGCATGCCTTTGTAAAGGCACTTAGTTTATACAGCTCTGCTTGCCGAGCCGTTCACCTGCTTGCATTTATCACCCACAAATATTGAGAGATTTATTTCCCYTGTCACGGGCGGGGGTGTTGACTCGCGCCGGCCCCAGTGCCAGTCCACGCTGAGCCCCGCTACAAACATCCTTATTTGATGACCATCCAACAAGAACTGCTTTCGAGCTCCATCGATCACATTTGGCACATTTGAACATTTAAGTACCGTGTATTCCAACCGCATGCATCGCCAAGCACCTTTACAAAAGTCAGAGCAAGACCACTGCAGTGATCTTTATCAATTAAACTGCTGAGACARGAGAGGGAAGCATTTTCCTTAAGTCCACGTTGACTGGTATTGACTTATTACCACTCTGTGCCCTGACGGACACAATCCTGTCCTTTTTTTACATCTGTATCTAATATAAACATTAGGCCTAATTAATTGGCTCACTCACTTTTTAATAAGTACTAGTAAGACAGGAGGATATTTCTAATCTAGGACTTCCCTGATATTAAGTGCAAAGATCCAGTTTTCAGACCTTATGCTTTAAAAATACATGTCCTTTGTAGTGATGCTTACCATCCTTAACATCAAGAGAGCAGCAGAGCCCACCACAGCAGCACAGCGCGAAAGCAGGTCACCTTGCACCGCTACCAGCGGCACCGAAGGTGCTATGGGCTCCTGCAGCATCACCCCAGGGCTCAGCCCGTCGGGCACTCGCCCGGACCCCACGCGGGCGCTTCCAGCCTCGCCAGTCCTGCGAGCGATACGGAAAAGGTGAAGCCGTGGGTGAAGACAGCAGAGGCTGCTTGAGGAGACAGGAGGCGGCAGTGACAGATAGACAAGGCACTGAGACGCAAGCATGAAAGCCTTGACGGGAAGGATAAGGAGTTTAAGCCTGCCAGGCAAAGGCAGGAACGAATGGAATSGGCGAGTGCTGTACGGTGACAAGCGGCTCGGCTTGCTGGAGAGGATGCTGCTGTTAACGCTCTGCGGGAGCCACCGGGCCCAGGCACTGGGGCTTGGACACTTGCATCTCTCTCCCTGCTGCTCTGCTTCTTTTTCCCCTCTTTCCTTTCAARCACACAGGAAACTACTCCGTGTTTTAGCAAGGACTTCCCTGGAACCGCACTCAGGACTTCATAGCAGAGAGCGCACCAGGGGAAAGCGCTGTCCTTCCTGGCAAAACTACCRGCTTGCAACTGCTTGGCTTTTTGCAGATATTTTTTGTGCTTTTCACTAACCTCTGCGTGCAAGGGGGACTTCCGTCATCTTTGTTTTCCGGAAAGGATTATTGCTCTGGGTCTACTTCTTTGCTGCATCAAGGTCCTCCTGATTTGAGCGCAAGGGCTAATGATATGCAAATCTTTGAGGACTTTTGAAAGAAAATCATCATTCTTTAGCTTTCAAATGGGAACTGCTATCCCCTGAGAGCTGCGACTCCTCATCGGGTTAAACATGCGGGGACAAGCTGCCTTACCTCCCGCCTTCAAAAGGTATTTCTGACAGGTGATGATAATACTCTCCTGAATCRCTAAAACAAAGTGTTCCCAAGGCACACGGACCTGTCGGTTCTCAATTCGCCAGGGCACGGGTGTGCAGAGACCACACCATGAACTCGGAGAGGGAGACGAGAGGACACRAGGGTCTCGGAGGAGGCTTTGCCAGCAGGGACAGCAGGGCAGGCAGCTCCTCGTGTCCGGCCTCTGCGGAGAGCAGAGACACGAGCTCGTGCCAGGAGGTGAGAAGGAAAAGGTGGCAGAAACTGCCCTCCCTGCGATGTGCCTGGCGCCAGTCACTGAGCTGAGTGCAGGAGAGGGCACGGGCCACCATCCCCGCACGGGGGAGCTTAATATAACAAACAAAAAGGGCTCTTGCTTTTTGCCCTCCTTGAGTCAAAGATGCAGCTTCTCACACAGAAAAGCCAAGTGATTTGTCCTTCAGGCAACCGCCCTCACTGCAAGCAGGGAGCACGGCCTGGCCCGGCCCACCAGCACGTCCATGCGTCCCCAGAGCAGCCTTGCCAGCACTCCTGCCATGAAGGATCACACAGCGCGGTTCTTCACCAGCTTTCCTGGGTCAACTTCACAGTTAACTCCCCAAGAACATCACTGCTAACTCCACATAAACCAACGGGCTACAAACTGCCCAGGAAAGAGCACCAATGTGCCACCAACCTGGACTGATGGAGAGGAACGTCAGCGTTTGAACCCCAGTGCAGCAGCCTTTAAGTGTCAGCGAGGCCAAGCCCTCAGCAGGGACACTTCCCTTGCAAACAAATCGCTCAACTGCAGAGCAAGCCATAAAGAGGTGCAGGGCTTGGTCGGCCTGGGTTCACCCGCCAGGAGCTGGGCTGCTTGCTGAGAGGAAACCAAGGGGCTCCACGACGGCTCTGCCTTCGGGCCCCACTTCTGACAGCGCCTCTTGGCAGAGCTCACATGCAGCAACATCCCCGTTGCATTAGCAGCGGGAACACGGAGACACCCACGCGCAGCCGCACACACAGCCAGGCAGGTACAACGTATGCACTATTTTGTCAGCGTGCTAGAAAGCCCCAGGAAAAAGAACAAGCACAAAACCCACCCACRCAGCCAATCCATCCGTCGCTGTGCGCGGCCCTCCTTCCGCCCCGTCTCCTTGGGCAGCTGCAGCCCACCCGAAAACTTTGCTGCAAGTTGCTATGACAGCAGAGGTCTGGGGAAAGGCTTGGGATTTGCCTTCTGCCAGGGGAAAACCGGCGGCTTTCAGGCTCTGGAAGACTGTAAACACGAGCCTAAATTTTCCTTTAACCTTTTTCATTATAAAAAGAAAAAGAAGGAAAAATAAATAAAGTGCAATTCTGACAGCAGTGTGCTGTTTGGCCTCTTCATCGTTAGAGAATGCAGCTATGTAAGGAAGGATAGTAACACAGGAGTTTGGATGAGCAACAGCGCAGGAGAATCACGGCTATTTACTTTTTTCCCCCCTTCTAAACAAAGTCAGGCTTCAGCTGATTATTTTGTTTACAGTACAAGTAACAGAAAAGAGTTTTACTCCTCACAGCCCATTAAACCTGTTTTTTTCCTACTCCCATTCTCCTCCTCCCCTACAAGGTTTGAACAAGCCACAAGAATACAAATCAGGATGAAAAAAAAAAAAAAAAGAAAAATGAGAGAAAATACACCAAAAATATCCCCAAATCTCTTTGCTGATGAACTGCAGAGCAAAGGTTTAAACACGGCTGGTATTACCTGTGCAAATTTCCAACCTATTTATATCAAGGATAATTGAGGACTAAAAATATTTGCATTGCTAATTTTCCTCTATTAAGAGCAAACCCAGGTTGCGAATAATGCGGCTTAACAAGTGTATTTAAGTTACTGCCCCTTTGCTGCCTTTTTCTTTTTTTTCCCCAAGGAGTTTTTCCTCTGTGCACCTAAGAAAGCCCCTAAACAAAGCGCTCGTTGTTTCCCTGCTCCCTTTATTGSAAAGTCTGCTGTAAGACTAACGCAAACCTGACGTTCACTCCCTGACCTCAGCAGGAAACAGAAGACACAGAGGGGTGTTAGGAAGGAGGGTCATTACAAATCTGTTAACTCTCTTGCTACTGTTTCCCTATTTTAAATTAATAGGAAATAGAATTTGCATACGTTTCCAGCCTGGAGAGCACTTCTCCAAGCTGAGTTACTGTGTAAGGTGCTTCAGCTCAGGGAGCCAAGCAGGACATGGAGCCGGGAGCCTTGGGAAGGGCCAGGCCCATCCCAGTCGCTCCAAGGATCCCCGGGGAGGGCGAGCGCGGAGCAGAGCGGCCCTGACTGCGACCGGCAGCTCCGTTTCACACAAAGGGACGCTGTCAGGTCCCTTTAGAACCGCTTCAAAAGAGATGAGGCAGATTTGAGGGCTAAAAAGAAACTTTTCCTATGGCCCGCTGCATCTGCATGCGCAGCGCGCGGGGAGCGTTTGAGGCGAATACCAAATTAACCGCACGGCACAGCCGGAATTAATTGCGTCCTTGCCGGCGCGGCAGCTGATAACATTTGTTATCCCATGAAGCCACTCAACCCTCCAGCAAATCCCTTCCCTGCCATTTATGCCCACTGTGCTCCCATAAAGCATCCGGAACAGGTACCTATCCGTATTAATAATGCTGTCACCGCCGCCACATTGCGGGCGGGCTGGAGCCATCGCGACGCGGTGACATTTAGCCCATCTCCGGTCCCCCGGACTCTGCCGAGCCCTATGGCGCTTCCCAAAGGAATTTTGCCACGTGAAGGCAGTGACACAGGCTGCACATTGTGGCTCCGYGTGGAGGGACCTGCAACAGGTTCCCCAATCCTGGGCTCATGGAAATAGGTGGCAAACCCCTAACAGTAACGGCCCAATCCAGAAGACCGGGAATCCTTGGAGGAAATCGTGAAGGATCCGTGTGGGTAACTCCAGCTGAGCTGCAGGTTGCAGCCTGATTGTCAGCTGAAAAACAAAATCTAGCTCAAGCCACACAGCCTGCGAGAGGAAACCAGTAAGAGAGCGAGAACGCAGATTATTTTTTGTCATTGACGCGCCACGATATTTGCTGCCACGTTTATGGAAATATCATAATCTCCTGAGGAAACCAGTTCTCTCAACACATTTTCCAAGCCCTCAAATCACATCCTTTCTCTAGTAAAATCAATAGCAGGCCCCATGAAGTATCTGCATTCTCAAGAGATGAATGTATTTTGGTGGCTCAGTACTCTGGAAAATCTTGAAATTCTGAGAAAATAACGTTAAGATAAATTATTATTGGAATTCAGTGTCCCCTGTACTCAGGAGCAACCTTTCTAAAGGGTGGTTCCCATGACCTGAGCCCTGCATTAGCGTCACGCTTGTCTTAATAAGAAAAAATAAAAACAAGAAACCCCCCCAACAGTTCCATAATCGAAAAGGCACCAACTTGCAGAAGGGGCACAGCACAACCCCCTGACGTGGCTGCAAACCACAGGCCTGAACAGGCAGAGCTGGCGCCACCGGGATCTGCACGGCCTTGGCTAGCACGGAGCCACGTGAGGGAGCAGCAGGGACACAAGCGACCCGGATGGGGCCACCACGCTCCCCGGACACCCGGCTCGGCCGCTCGGGCCGGCTCCTTGGCAGCCGCAGGGCCCTGTGTCGGGGCACAGGGGCCGATTCTGGAGCACGGCAGCTCCGGCTGCTTCACCATCACCCCCGGCTTTGCCACCCACACGGAGCGCAGAGCGGAGCCGCGAACTGGCACAGCGCCGAGCCGCACACGGCCGCGCCGCCATCAACTCAGATGTCTTGAGCAGGTAATAAATACGGCATTCACCCTCTGCCTCCTGTAGGTTAGGCGAAGCTGCTAACACTGCAATTTTAAGGCTATCATTGTCCTTAAATTATTAAGCAACAGAGCATTAGAAGGCTGGAATGAAGGCTGGCACTGCAGTCCGTCCGTCCGTCCGTCCGTCCTTCCTTCCTTCCTTCCTCCCTTCCTTCCTCCCTTCCTTCCTTCCTCCCTCCCTTCCTCCCTTCCTTCCTCCCTCCCTCCCTCCCTTCCCTCCCTTCCCTCCCTCCTTCCCTCCTTCCTTTACTTCTTTTTTTCCCCTTTTTTGAGGCATGCCTGAATAGAAAATGGGCCCRCTGGAGGAAGCCCTGCAGGTAGCGAGCGGGTGCTCAGGCCTGACAGGTAGCCTGCACTGTTGCTCACAGCTGTATTTGCTTTGCTTTTCTGTGCTTGTGCTGTGAGGAAAGGCACTTGACCAACCCACAGCATAAGGCAGCAGAAATCCTCTACCTCAGCAACGTGTGGTAGAAGCTGTTTACACATTTTAGCTGCTCCGAAGGCAGCCTGGTAAACATGTCAGGATACTTTAAAATCAACTAAACATAGGTTTGTACTTTGGCTGTACTTTATTAGATGTTTCCCCAAAAATATTGGTATGTCTTTGATATTTATTAGGCGAATAAAGAAATCAACTTCCACTGTCCTCATCCCCAAGACGCAGGCGCTGGAGCTGATAGGCACAATGTGCACACTCCTCTCCTTGGTCCATCTCTCCCTGTCCTCATTCTCCAACATCCAAGGTGCGAGGAAGAACAACTCTCATTTAAACAGACTCCTAATTTCCAGGACTCCTGGGCACTGTGCTCCTCTTCCCGGAGAGCAGCCCGCGCTCAAGCAACGCTCCTTTCCAGCGGGGAAGAGCTGCCTTGGGGAGAGCTTTCCAAAGGAAGYCAGTGCATCCATTCGGAGCAAGCCTGCCCTCCAGGAGCCGTGCCTATCTTTCCAGCACACAGCAACCCACTGGGCAGAGCCTGCTAAAACTCCGGTGGTTAATCCATACTGAGCCTCTTAATTTTTGCTTAATGACTGCATAATATTAGCTGCTTTTAAGGCAGCAAATGACTCATAGTGCTATCACCTGTGTATTATCTTTCCAAGACAAAGCCATCTAGAGCAACCTAGTTAAGTCTGTTCACAAAGCGGCAGCATTAATCTGGAAATTAGCTCCAAAGAGAGGGGGAAAAAAATGAAAGCAGAAGTGAACAGGAACCTGGGGGAGCCGCAGATTTCTTCATACACACGTGCAATAATGAGGAGCTTGTCCCAACTGCCTGCTGTGGACGTAATATTTTATAGGCATTTTGAGGCAGGGAGATGCTGTAGGAGAGTSTATCGCTATTGCACAAAAAGGGTACCTGGGTTTGCCTTTTATTATTTTACCACGTCTGCAATTGGGTAATCTGTGTTAAACTGTGTGTTTTCAAGCCTGTTTTAACTATGAATGGCAAAATCGTGGTTGCTCTGTATGGGGCGGGCCAGGCTGGCACAGGGCTTTGACAGCAGCTGCTTTTTAATCCCAGGAGCTGCCAGCTCCTCCCGAGGCCATTCGGAGCCACCTGTAACCCACGGCAGCTGCACAGGCTTTCGGGGATTCGAGCTCCCGCGTCCCCCACTTTCAGYGAGGTTGTAGGGGCTGCCTAATAAATTTTACCATTTGGGTTCTTGCTCACGCTGCTTAGAGGCAGCACTGAACACACACTCATCCAAGGTACGGTCAGGAATAAGCTGGAAATAATTCGGGAAGGGAAGGAGAATATTCTAGGAACTTCCCAACATTTATTTCAGGAGCAGGTGTCTGCAGAGATGCCCCTGCTGAAGAACAGACTGCCCCTTGCCAAAGCCTGGCAATTATCGGGCTATTTGTTTTCAAGGGGCTTCTCTGTCACAACACGAAGASCCCCCTGCGTCCTCTTCCCACTGCACAGAGACACCACAAAGATCAAATAAACAGCGGCGGCCGCCACCATGGCAGAACCGCAGCAAAACGGGAAAAGGAAAAAGAAAAGAGAAGAAAAAAAGCCCTTGGGAGACTCCTTTAGCTGAGCAAGCTCCAAACGGTACTAAACACACCCCTCAGTTCCCAATTTCTGGCCCGGGAGGCCGAGGCCGGGCAGGACGCGCTCCCTGGGCCGTGTTTCCACGCGCCGCCCGCCTCGCTCCTGACGCCCCAGGGGCAGCTGACAAACGGTGGCGGGTGGCGGGTGCTCCTCGCACCGTGCCGGGCTTTGATCCACGAGCACTTGCATGCCAGATGGTTTAAAAATATGTATTCTCTGCCACTGTTTCTGCTCCGTTCAGCAGTGCCTGCCAATGTCTCGAGTTTATGATGTCTGTAGCAAATTTTTTAGTGTTGACATCTTCTGCAATTTGAGTGAAGATAAATCGCATTAAACACTAAAACATTACTTACAGATGGAAAATAGACTGACTTCACAGACATTTGCAAGCAGGGCATCTCCAGTTGCACAGTGGCAGAGGCTGCAGCAGGGGGAACTCGCCTTAATAAGGAAAAAATCAATTGGCATTAACTGAAAAAAGCCACCTTTACTTTCAGGCTCTTGTAGAAAAGCGCTGTCGGACAAGCTGTAGCAACGCAGGGAACCAGAGCCAGCCGCGCTGCTCGAGCACATAAATAAAGGTGAGCACAGGCAGCTCCACACAGCACCAGGATACCTGGCACCCACAGGCCCGCCAGTCTATGGGGCACAGCCGCACTGCCGAACAAGGCCCCGCTCACCCCTCGCTCTGTGTGCCAGTGTATTCAGCAGCCCCCCAGTTCTCCTGCCCCAGTTTCCCGCCCAGCCCCGCAGCCTGGAGCACCGYGTCCTGCTCCTCCGCTTCCGTCTCTGCTCCCCTTTCCCGTTCCCTTTGGTCCCGAGGTTCATGATATGAATGTAATTGCTCTAATTTCTTCCACGTCCTTTGGGGAGAGAGAGTACTTCTTGTAAAGGGTATCCGCAGCCCTCTGGCRATTCCATTCATCTGCTCAGCATGGTGAACCTGAGCACGTGGGGCATCGTGGGCGCTCGGGTGCCCCTTCCCACAGCCCTGTGGGGCCGTGGTCGCCCCACGGCAGCTCCTGACAGTACCCAAAATACTGAAGGGCAGCCACTCTGCAGTAATGTACAGTTAAGAACRTGCATATTTTATTTATAGAGACAGAAAGCACAGACAAGCTTATTTATCTGCCAAAGCACAAAGGATTCCAGATATTTCTGGTGCAGCTGAGCAAGAGAAGGGTTAATGCCAGAGATGCAGATGCAAAACAAACAAGGACAAGCCCTGGTGTTTCTCCAAGGCCTCCCTCTGCTCCCTGCCCTCTGCAGTAGCTATAAATAGATTCCAGAAGAGTAAGGGTGGCGGGAGCAGCAAAACCCCTCTGTTCTCCCTAGGGGAAAAAAAAAAAATCTTTATTTGACTCAACTGTTTTAGATTATGGAGAAATTATGGCCCCATGCAAGGAAAAAAACACAAAAAAACAGAAGTGCTTCTCCTAATTACAGCATGTGGCACTTGTGATTTATCCTCTCACCAAGTACCTGTCTTTGAATTCTCCTTCCCTTCCTTGGCGTCACGCTCATGCATATTCCCCAGCAATGCACCGGGCAGAGCCTGGCGGTCACGTTCTCCAGAGCCCATCCACTGCCCAGAGAGCAGGGCCGTGTGAAGACAGGCGACCGCAGCGAGGCAGCACCACCTTCCCGGGGCTCCCCTCTTGTTCATTCTGAAGAAGAAAAACACCTAAAAACACCTAAGTAAACCTGAAGTTAAATTCTCTCTTTTTCTCCTGCCACCTTGGCGTAGACTAGTCCTTGCTGTAGCAGTGAAGCAAAGAGGAAGACCTCTAAGGCCACAGCCTTAAACGGGGATGCTTCATCTACAACCCTGTACATGCTGGAGCTAATTGGCACACACCTGACTCCCCAAGCTGCTTCTTAGAGCAGCCACAGTTAGCAGGAAAGTTTAAGAAATCGAGCTATTTATTTATGTTTGAGCACAAGGCAATTTGAACCTAACTACTAAAATCTGCCTTGCCTGTCTCTGAAATCCTCTCTCAAAGTCCAAGGTGCTCTCAGTAATTGTAGAAGATGATGCAGGCACCAATGCAGCTTGTTTGGACTGGCTCTTTGGTCTCCTCCAGCACAGCTTCCTCGCTGAGTGAGGAATAGATATCAAGGAGCAATGGTCTGTAGTTACCACCTCATGCCCTATGTGCTGCACCAGTGCAGAAACCTAAGCTGACTACTAGGGAAACACTCCTAAGTTGCAGCAAATGAAACCACCCTGTAGATGAGGCTTTTTGTAGGATTTTTACGGACTGAATATAAAAAATGATTTGAAAGCAGAAAAAGGGGGTTAATCTTTTTCTTCGGCTCTGCATTGACACCTGGAACTTTGTTTCCCTCAGCAGTGCCAGCCCAGCACGCACCCTCTCGTYGTGCTGACAGTTTGCAAGCCCGGGGGACAAGCCCACATCCTGCAGACCCGGCACGAGGCAGCCCCTGCACCAGCCCTCACCCTCGTGCAAAATGCCTAAATCCCAAATTAAYGCACTTTCTCCTAACTTTTCCAGAAAACACCATCCCCTCCCTGTCCCGCCGGGAGAGGATCTGCGCGGGAGCACGAGTGCTCTCGGAGGAGCGAGGTACCCAGGCTGACCCGCACCCCGCCAGGCCGCGGCTCCAGCGGCCACGTCAACCCTCCGCCTCCCGCCTTATCCCGCTGCTCCCCTCTCGCTCGCGCTGACCTCTCATCACCCGCTCGCTCGGGGAGCGGCCGAGGGGACGAGTGCTGCTGGTTTTAGGCAAAGCCCGAGTGCTGCAATGTCTTTATAACCCTTGGAAAGCACTTGCGCTTTAACTGTAGAGGGGGCTAGATGAACAGCAAGGCTGCAAAGGCATTTCTCCATAAAAGCGCAGTTTTAGCAGCACTCCATCCGCTAAGAGCTTGGGTTTGTTCCAGCACATCCTACTCCACCGGTGACATCTTTGGGACACGCAGATGAAACCGGGGAGCACGAAGCRGAGGCTCCCACCTGCAGGGCAGGGCGGCCCCAAACCCGCACGCACGGGCTGCCCTCCTGTGCTCTGGTGCGAGGCCTGGCCACAACTCAGTCACTGGGCATTTCAACCCCCCGTCCACACCTTGGAAGGTGACAGGAGAGGTGATGGGCACCTGCACAGACACGTTGCTGCTGCAGGTCTACTCCGGAGCAGACGGGCAGTCATTTGTGCACTTCTGTTTGCTCATGGACCCCAAGAGAGCYAACAGCCCAGGAAAGCAGTGCAATATTAAAAAGAAAAAAGTATTACTGTTTTTAAGGTAATTTAAATCCTAGTTCCTTCCTGCAATTCCTTTGTATCACGATGGTCATGTTTTTCCCACAGGCCGCTTAGGTGAAGCACACAGCAGCTGTTCCAAACCCAAGCCCAGAGCAGTGCAGGGAGCGGAAGGCACCGGTGCCTGCTACCCCGGGACTCGCAGACGCAGAGCGCGGTGCAAGGGCGGCTGGCACCGCCGCTTCCCGCGTGTCACACTCCAGCCTTCCCTCTCTCTCCAAGCTGCTTCTTCCCCAGCACCCCCGTGGCTCTAAACTTATTAGCCGGCTCTGCGAGACAACAGGGAAGAAGCTCCAAAAGCCCAAATCCCTCTGAACACAGGAGCAGGTAGCAATCTGCCCAGCGTACGACTCCGCACCAGGGCCCAGCGTTTGCTGGGAATAGCAGGCGGCTCCGACGGAAACGCTCCCTCTGGCCGGCTGCGCCAGGCAGATGGCTCCGGCACTCGCAACAGAGCACAATTCCCGAACAGYTACCTGTGGATCTGGTGCCGGCCGCTCGCAGCCTCCAGGAAAAGCGGGTGCCGGGCCCGGCRCCGGCGGGATGCAGCAGACGGGACCGCGCGGCGCGATGCATGCGGGGCTGGCTCGGCCCGCGTCTGGACTGCGAGCGGGACCGTATCCAGCGGGAGCAGCAGCTGCCTCCATCTCTCCCGAGAGCACCGAAGGATGGACAAGGGCACCAGCAAAAGCAGAGGCAGTCGTGCAAGGTGCCTGCTCTAATTATCAGCGTTCAGCAGCATTGCTGTGTCTCTAACCAGCTCCAAGCCCAAGTCTAGGCCCAGGGACAAAGGCAAACAAGCAGGGACTGGGCTGGGAAGTCTCAGTTTCGTCCCTCCTACTCCGGTCCAACTTCCACTTGTTAAAGATGTCTAAAGGAACTTGATTTCTGGAGATCCTTTTGCCCTATATATACTTAGCTGGCTTTGAGAACCTGCAGGGTGCAGAACTATGTGTTTACAAAGGAAGCGGAGCACAAAAAGGAGGATTGGCCTGAGATGCTTCGGGGAGAACAGAAAGATTATAAGAGACAACAAGTAGTAAAGAGACCAGCTTCAAAGCGCCATTTCCTTGTATGACATGAAAGTCATCCCAGGAGATGCCAGCCTAGGAATAACACAGCTCTAGCTCTTACAGCATTGAGATCTCAAAGGATAGGACGAAAATAATAGTAAAAAAAAGTTATGTAGATGTTAAACACCCTTACACAGATCTCTCTGGCGTATCCATCAGAGCTACAGGCAGTTTGGGATCTTGTCCGGGAGCCAGGATGTGGCTGCACCAGGAGTCCAGGCACAGCCTGCCCAGCCGGCTCCAATGGGACCCGGCGTTGTCCCCATGTTGGCATCAGAGATGCCTTTTGCCTTCTGTCCCCTCAGAAAGCCCCATTAGGCCAACGTAGCTGCATTGCTGAGTAAGGCCTGGGTATTTTTCTCTGCAAATTGCTCTCTCCAGCTTGCTGTTAGTGAGCCACAGCCTGTCCCAACCTGCCTCTTCATAGTGTCTCACCAAGAAACAAGAAGCCCTTCGGAAAGGTGAGCAGGAGGCCTCTCTCCCTCCCTACCATTTACAGGTTGCAAAAATGCATTCAAAGGGACTGGGAAAGAGAAAAGCTGCCAAAAGGGAGCGAATAGCAACAACGACTCAAAATCTGCTTTCTGCCCCTTGCCATCCCAAAGCCTGGAGCTAATACCACAGTCTGAGGCACCTGCAATTCATTCGGGCCAGTGTTATTTCCTATAWCTTGGTACTCAGCAATAMGAAAAAAACAAAAACAAAACCACCCTGCACAAGCAGAAGTTGCGGTAGATTCCTGKGCAATGATGTTTTAAACAAACGCTTCAGGTAAACACATCCCCGAAACAGTAACAAGGGCATTTCTCCTCCCTGAAGCCCTCGATACCTCCCTGCTGCCCGCTGAGGGAGGCCGGAGCGGCTCCGTCTCCAGGCTGATGTCTGCTCAGCTCGGCRCCGTGACGCGGTCACCGCGGGGTTCCCGCTCCCTGGGCCGCGCGGCAAGGACGTGGCCCGCACAGGTAAGAGCAKGGGAATTCTTCATTCTTGCTCTTCCTAACCCGGGCTTTAATTCCCCTCCTTTTGTGAAATCAAAGCCAGCCTTTTCTCAGAACATAAGCGATCAGCGCCAACTCTCCCAAAGGGAACACACTGCAGTACGCTGCCGGAGTTAAGCACCTCGGCTTAAAAGCTAACTCCAAGCACGCCGAGGTAGCCCAAAAGCGAGCAGGTGCCTCACGAACAAAGAGCGGCATTTAGAGCCCAAACYGGGGGCTTTAGGCAAAGGATTCCCACGGCAAGGCCTCCTTGCTCACCTTCCGTTGGGGCTGCCCAGGACTAGCCTGCCGAGGACTTGGGAATGTGATTACGGCTCTTGTGGAGCATCTAACCCCGCGGGCTACTCGGAGCTGATCCCAGCTATTCCAGCAGCCTACGGCCTCCCGCAGGCAAACGCTTAAAACGACAGCCCCTTCCTTGCAAAACGGCAAGCAGTAAYGGGTGAGTCTTCAAGAAAACAGGGTAGTGATGACAAGGAGGAGGAGATGGGCCAAGGGCACTGTGGGGGGACATCAAGAGCTTCTCAAGAGAGGACACACGCCAGCCCATCCACGTTCCCCTCCCTCCTCCTGAGCAGCTCGGCTCCGGCCACCGCGCTCCGCAYGGAGACGGTGCCTCCGAGGGAAACAAAATCACAGCAGCCGAGACCTGCTCAAACACACATCGACTGTGAAAAGAGTGTCCTGACCCGGCCGCTGGTAAAATATTCCATCTGCTCAGGTTCTCACCTATTAGAGAGCCATGGATGTTTTCACTTCAGCATCTCTGCACTTAATCACCACTGGGAAGCGAGGGACGGAGGAATCAACAACATTTCGAGTGTAAGGAGGCTGTATTTTGATTTTTCAGGATGGCAGCAAGGTGGCTGGAATAGGCACATCTCCATAGGCAATCAGTGACCTCCTGATCATCACGACGTTGGAACATGTTGTGGTATTTACCGCTATGTACAGGTTAAAATCAGAAACTGCTAGCTTCTATATGGTGCAGAGGAAATACTATATAAAACACTACATTTCAGAAATAGAAGTACTCTCATTCCCAGGTCTCTCTTATTTATTTTCACCATCAAACCAAGCACATGCTAAGAGGTAAGATTCACCCCAACCTCTCACCAAATAACCCACGGGAGCTTCTCTTATCACCCACAAACTCTTCCACATGATCCCTGCTATTCACACACTGAAAACAACTAACAGGAAACTTCATTTGAGGATTCGTGGCTTTTTCACTCCTGCAGAAAAAGCTAGTATGAAGCAAACTAGTTTGTCACCTTTTCCCTATGGTATATAAATATTCAACACCCACTGACAGCCCTGGATAACGTGAAAACCAGTCACATTTTCAGTGCAAGCATCTGTTCTTCCCTAAAGTAAATCTGCTTCTTCATATTATCTAGACTTTCCTTTCAACCATTTGAAAAGCAGATACTGGTGCTCCTAAAGGAGTGCAAAAAATGGAAGGCCTGTATCTGTCTCTCAGCCCGTCTGCAGGAACACCGCTTGCTTCTTTTCCTTGCATTCTCTATAAATAAGCAAGCAACATCAAGATTTTTCAAACCCTTATGCTTCCCTATCATAATAATGTCAGGGGGAAGTCTCCAGGGTGTGCTAGAAGGGTGCTTGGACAGTAAGCCTTCATTTCAGCCCTCTGTTCCAAAAGCACTTTCTGTGATAAATGTGTCTGAAATATCTGTGCAAGCTGTCCTCTCTTTTGTAGATCTACAAAGCCCTGATCGAAACCACAAAACAAAGTCACAGCCCAAATATCTGTATTGCTGGCAAAAGAGCAAAGGCCACCAGGCAATGGAGCTCCTTGCATCATCTCGCTGCACCATGACTATGGTCCCCAAAGAGCTTGGGACTATCATCACGTCAGCATCTCCAGACTGCCTAAAGGAACAAATACCCAAGCGTGTCTTTTTGCTGGGGGCACGGATGAAGGAAATCCCAGAATACCATGCACATATTATTACAAATATTTTATTTCCCTCTTCGTTAATATATGCAAAGCAATCAGATTACAGCCACAGGAGGTAATGAAAAACCAACTAGGAGATAAGGGTCTGTCTGTCTGCTTGTGCTATGCATATTTAGCTCGTATTTTAAAAGGAGACCTTGAGTCAACTTCTGTGGCAAAGGGGGTAAATGGCAGCTATGATATTCTCAAGGCAGAGAGTACCTGGGCCTGCGGATGGGATATTGTGATCTGCTGAACAGAGCAGAGCCCTGACACCCTCAGCCTCATTGGCAGGCTGGAGCGGAGGCCAGAGGCAGCCCAGACACAAGGAGGAAAGGATAAAGACTAAAAAATGAAGGTCAATGCTGTTGGCGGTCTTGACACAATGAGGCAGCTCCAAAGGTGCAAGGAAAGCARAGTTTGCAGGGCTGGACCTTATTTGATGAAGGGCTTCTCGTTCGTTTTTTCCATCTCTGTTATCTAGTCTAATACGAGTGTTATCTCTTCCTACAGACCTTGTGTGTGAATTACCTCTCAGTGCAAAGGAACTCCATCCTTAACACAGCACAATGCTCTAACCCATCTTCTTGGGCAAATCCAAATGAAAGAAAACTGGAGGAGATAGTGGAGACAGTGGAGCAACCCCAACTCAGCTGTCCAGACTCAGCCCCACAGGTGCCCCACAACAAGTTTTAAAACCACCAAATCCATAATCACACGCTGAAATGAAGGATCCAAAGCAGAGACCCCTGGCCAGGTTTGGTGGATAATGACCTGCACAAGCAGGCCAAGGACAGCCACGTGCAGAGGTGGGTGCATAGAGAGACACTGAAGAGCAGCAGATGGACCATCCCACTTCCACATGTGATGCTGCTACTGGAGCACCACATCAAGACAGACACTGGTAAAAACGTATAGGTCTACAGCCATAGGAATGGTTTAAGCCTCRTGAAACATCCTGTTTTTAAAGGAGGCCCCAAGGTCTCAATTTGTTCACCTTATCAAAGGGAAGACTGAAAGGCACCTGGATCAAAGTAACCAAATGCCACCATGGAACGAGAGGTTTGATAAAAGCCTAAAGAATCTTTAACAGGGGAAGGCCAAAAGGTAGAACTTTTACCTCTCTGAACCTCTCTGTTAGGAGAGGTTAATTAACAACTAAAACAACATACTGTGAACTGTGCAGGAGTGTGCACGGCTGACCAATTCTCAAGTTAAGATGAGATGATTTTTTTTAAAACTTCTTTTCYGAGTTCAAATAGGAATTAATCTAGCAAAAGCCCGTACGAAACCACAATTCAGAGATCTTTTAATAATCGCTGAATGCAGTAAAGCAGCAGTACTAGATTCCAGGAAAGCAAAGTCAGTTCAGGGAGGAGCACAAGAATAGCTCTCTAATATCCACAGGAATATCTGTATGAGCAGGACTCCACTCCTATTGAGCAATGCACAACAAAGGGCCTTAATAAAAGTGACAAGCATAGAAAATAAGACCAAAAACCCCTACTACACTATCTAATAAAATTAAGGTGCAATAGGCTGATTCATTTGGAAAAAAAACCTGACAAGTGAGAAGTAAGAAGTAGCCAACGGAGCTCCCATAGGAAGCAGGAGGAATAAGGAGACTAGAGCACCGTGTTTTTGCACTGAGGCAAAAATCCAAGCTCGCTGTGGTGACTGGCAGGTATCCCTGGCTCCCGCAGCAGCCCCAACAGCAAAGCCTGGATCCAGGTGGACAGCTGGTTCAGGATCACTAGTGGCACGTGAATCCGTGTAACATTCCTTATTTTGGGGCTGAGTTTCCCAATTTGATTTTTGCTCAAAGCATCTCCTGAATTCTCCATAGGGAAAGTTCAGCCTGGGAGACCTCCGACTGCAGCTGTTTCCCACTCTTCACGTCCATGGCTGCACATCCCATGTTTGGCATTTGGGGATTCTGGCAACCCAAAGGCACTTCCCYCTGCATCACCCACCCGCTCCGAAAGCAACGGTGGCTTTTTTGGTTGTCTCCAGGCTGATTTGCTGCTTTCAGAGAAGCACCTGCCCCATAAGCCCTGCTACCTCATTGTGCTGCAAACATACGCGAGATGTTTATGATAGCAAACAGCAGGAGTGTTGAAGAGCTTCACCATCGCTAATTAGAGCAGGCTCACGCTACAATTTTACCCATGTAGAACCGAGCTTCTTATTTGTTGAAGAGCACAGGCTTAGCCTGCAAATACCCAAATGCAGGTGTCAGTATACGACAACTGTGAGCTGCTGAGAAGGGAGTTTTCTGCTAATCCCTTTGAGCAGATGTGTTGCAGCTGATCAAAGAACACGAGCTCCTGCGGCCCGGAGTAGCACACATCCCGGGAATCGGCAGGGAAACACTCGTCACTTCTCCGTGACGAGGACATGGCGTAAYGAGGAGCATGTCCCTGCCCTTTGGTGGCAACAGGCTGTCCCTGCTGGCCATCAAATCCACGCTAATTGTGTTATCCCGGGTGCCTTTTGCAGCGAGCCAGCACACAGGCAGACCCCTCAGGCCTCAGCTCCTTCCTAGGGGAGCAGATGCTACCACGAGCATTTGGAGACACTGCAGGAGGACACACAGCAAAGGAGGGAGAGAAATTCAGTCGGGACAGCAGGAGCCTCTCCCTTGCTGTTGAGGCYGCGCTGACAACGCAGGCGATGCCCAGAGCCCCTGCCCAGCCAAGCGGCCCACGAGGGAACCAGGGGCTTCGGAAGCGGCCCGAAGAGGCCRCTCCGACAGAGGTGTCCAGCCGCGCTCCGAAGGCCAGGGACGGGGCTGCTGCTGAAACCCACCCACAAAGGCCGAGCTCAGGAGAACGGTTCCCTGACGCACCCAAAACARGAAGCAACATCCAGGGTGAATCCTACTACCAGTCACTGCCTCAGCCACCATTTGCTTTCTCAGCCACGGATATACCCTGCAGCTCCTTAAACATTTGAACCTCCTTTTGGATATTACTGATAGGGAAGGTGTTTGACAGCGCACTCTCCCTCTGTATTAACACCCTGGTTTAAATTGAGTTTTCTTAACAAATTATCTCTGCAATGTCCTGATAGTTAACAGGATGATAGCGGAACACTTCCAAAAATACGGTCCGTTGTCTCAAATCACACCCCTGGAATTACGTGACCCGTTAATCAGAACATGTTTCTGTGGGTGCTGTGCCCTGGCTGCCCATCCTTCTGCCAAGGGCAGGCTGCAACCAGCGCAACAGCACGGYGCCCTCGCGGCACCGCACGCAGCACGAGGCGGCTGCTCTCTCCCGCGCACACGAACACGACAGCTACGGGGCAGCGCGGAGAGGCCTCTGCACGTTACAGCTCTGCTCCTTCAGGTTCACGTGCAGTTCAGGGACTGCTCTGCTGGAGCACTTCGTTTGCCAGGGACTTCTCCATCTAGTCCAAACACACTTCATATTTTTTGTCCTCTGCAGCTAATCTGACCTCTGCTATTTAAAGCCCTCTAAGTCTGTTTTAAGCCAACAGTCTCTCTGGTAAGTTGAAAATCTCTAGCATATTCCCCAAAACGTTTAGACCCAACAACCTTTTTGTTGCCCCTTGAGAGATACTGCAGAGAGTTTCAGGAATGGAAGCGAATGAGACGGGCAGAGCGTGGCAGCCAGAACGACAAATGAACGACACCCTGAAAGCCCTCAYGGTTACACGGAGACACACGTGAACATCAGTGCTCCCGTTCACCAAACYCCAGCAGCTCAAGGGGATCTGCAGCACTGCATTGACAGGGGCCTCCACATGTCCACCAGCTGCTGCTCGAGAGGACAAGAGAACTTCCCCAAGCTGATAGGAATCCATACAGCCACGACGGGAGTTCGTCCGGYGCCTTTGCCAAGCAGGGCTTTGCAGAGCAAGAATCCATGCACAGGTCGGGCTGTTCTGTGCGTTGTCCAGGCTCTGCAGAGCTAAAACCCAAGCTCTCGGCCTCAGGGTGCTCACAGCCCAAAGCCAGGACGCAGCTCCTGCAAGGAAATGAGAAGCAGAGCTTGGGGAAAGGAGAGGTGTGAGATAATGCATCATTTTATATGGGCAGCTAAACACGAGCAGTCCGTTATCAGCATGGCGCGAGAGGGGAGGAAGGAACGGGGCACTGGGGAATAGGGAGCCACGCATGAATACAAGAAGCGCATTTTCTCAGCAGCAAAGGCGCCAACAGAGAGACAATGCAGAGAGAAAACGTGATCGAAAGGACAACAGGCAAATCCCAAGGACTTGCGGAAAAGCCACAAGGGCAACCCAAGGCCTGGCACCACACAGAAGGGGCTGGTGGCAGAGGGCAGCTGGCAGGCGCAGAGGTGAGCGGGGACGGGCCAGGGCCACACGAGAGCTGCCCACGGGAGACCCGTCCGTGTGGCCCCTCAGAACAGGCCTCCTGTTCCGTCAAAGGAGGGCGAGCAACGGGAATGTGGAGAGGCTGATGGTGCCTCTGGTCTTGGGACAGCACAGCCCAAAGGGCCTGACTTGTGCCAGAAACGGCAGTAAGATTTRCAGGCTGCTGTGAAAGTTCTGTCAACTTAATGAGCCTTAAGGTACAGAATTCTTCTTATGAATACAATAAGCTGCAGCCATGCCCACATAAAGTCTTTCTAGTTCAAATATTGATAGAAGAGCCGTGATCTGCAGCAGCATCACAATTTATGTCCGGGCTGGAGACATCCCTTGTTTTATAGACACAAGGCTAACAGGTTGGTTAGAGGTCAAAAATGAAGAAACAATTTTCATCATTCTTGATTATCTTTGAGAGATTCTGAAGCAGATGGAAACTGCTCAGCCACTCAGCCCGCGCTACATATTTCACTGTGACAAGACTCTGGCATCCGGAGCAGGGTAAAACTTGAGCAAGAGCATTTCCTCCCATTTAAACCTTCTTTTTTATTGAATTTGTCAGTCATCAGCCGAGCATTTCTTTTGTGAGAAAAGAAAAAAAAAATCCAGTACGGCAAAGTTTGAGAGAGCTCATTTTACAGAGTCAGATGAGAGTTTTCTGACATGCTCCATTTTTAATTAATAGGGCTGCTGGCTGCTGCGTACCGCTGACTATAAGAAGACACTAATTCCTCTTCAGCCAAGCACTGCCAGCACACAGACCCACACATCCCCAGTGCTTGCTAGGTAGAGCGAAGGCCCGTTCCAGCTCTCCGGCTCAAAACTGCCTAGCAGCACCGGTGCGGATGCGATCCGTGACAGATTCCACCTCTCAAGTCAATAATAACCGCTTACTGGATTTGGCTTTGCAAAGCAGCCCACCCTGAGCTACCGCCTCATGCCACAACAGGCATTTGAATAACAAATGGCATCTTTATTTTACTCACAGAAGCACAGTCAAGGCTTTGCTAAATTTAACCAGCCAATTAACCTAGCAACATTCATGACTTGAGAGTTTTTAGCGCTCAGGACCTGCAAGGAGGAAAGCTCAGCTGCATCCATTAAAAGCCTCTCCCCGAAAGGCGCAGGCAGCTTCTTCCCGGCCCTCCTGGTGCTTCCAGGGGCAGTGAGAACCACAAGTCCAGCGCAGGGCTCTTTTTTGGCTTCCCAGACAAAGCAGCACCTTCTCCCAGGCAAAGCCGACCCCTGGCTGGCTCCGGGCTCCCATCACCACAAGCAGGCACACACTGCTCCTTTACCAGCGGTGAGAAACTCTTTGCTGGCAAAAAATAAAACAAAACAGGTTTCAAAGAAGAGGTAATTTTGTATAACATTAACTAGGGTGTCTCGGCCCAAATCTTTTCATTAGCTGCAGCACAAAAGAGGCACCGTTTTGTTTTGACCTTAGGCGACCGCGCAACCCAAAGCGCTCCTGCCGGCACGACTGCACACAATCGTGCCGCGAGCTCAGCGCGAGAGACAGCGCGCGCGAGACGGGCAAGGGAAATTCTTCAGGTCACTTCAACCCAACACAAATACATGGCTACAGTATCTGAGCAGCAATCACAGCGAATCCCGTTAGAACCAGCTGCCTTTTCCTCTCTGGCACACACGCAGTTTCCTTCATAGGAAGCACTCGCTGCTAGCGTCTCTCCTTCGCTTTATGCAGATCACACTGCAGCGCACGGGAGTGCTCGGAATATTAAGCTGCCACCTCTAACTTTTTAGAGAAATAAATAAGTGGGAGATGAAAAACAGGGGGGGGTTGGCAATTGCAACCTGGGTTTTTTTTGATTCCAAGCCTCTGGTGTATCCTTACCTGCCCTTGCATGTAGGACAAGCACAAGGCACCTGCCCCAGAGCTGTGGGGTCTGAGGCAGCCGCTTTCCTGCCAACGCAGCTGCTGCAAACCCAGAGCTCTTCCCTTCCAATTAGCTGCCCCCAGGAACCAAAATACAAAGGATATCAGAGCCTTGAGGCAGCACAGGGAGTCTAACTTTCCCAAACGCTGGGAATTTGCAACGGATTTTAGAACACTCATCCCCAGATTTCACAGGGATGGACTCCTCCCTGGACCTCTTCAGCTTAATCTCCTTAAGCCTGGAATTCATATCTTTATCTACAGAGAAAATATTTTATCGCAGTAATCTGGACACGAATATTTACCCAATTTGCCCCCCACTCCCTCATTACTGCTGCTGTTCTCTGTCATTCCCAGGTAGCGGCACATGCAGTTTCCGTGGAAACCTGCAGCCCGCAGCCAAGGGATGYGCCGGTGCCGGCATCGCCGGGCAGGGCTGCACGGCGGGCGCTTCCGCMCGGCTCGCACCGGCCCGCAGCCACGGGCAGCGGCAGCCTGGCTCACGTGTCAGTGTCTGACGTTCCAGTCATCCCAGCTACGCCRGGAAGCCGAGGCCCTGCACCTCCCCAAGCATAACGAACGCGACGAGGAGGCTGTAACTTTTATGACACGTCGCATTCGGGGCTTCTCGCTATCATTTTCTGTATTTACCAYTGAAAGTAAATGTCAGATTACACCACCATAAAGCTGGTCATAAGTGATTCACTCCATTACGCTTCAGGACCTTCCGTACTTTTAACCGGTGAATCCTGCGCCAGTAATTGCCTGAGAATCTGCTGCCCATTTTGCTTTTTCTCTTCCTCCTAAGAGTTGTCCTTTTTGAAAAAACAGGTGAATATTCACGTGATCTAATTTCTTGTTTCTTTAAGCTTTTTTCAAGCATTTAGCACACTGAATGCTGTGGAGCCCAAAAGGCAGAAATCAGAAAGAGATTTGAGAAGCTCCTTGGAAATGCTCCTTAGGTTACAGTGTGCACAGAACGGGAGCGTACCCGGCCAGGCAGGAGCCGTGAGGACATGCAATATTAAACTGCCGAAGCCAGACCATACAGTAAGTGSTGTCCAGCTCTCACCCCATGCTCTCTCACACAACAAACAGCACTATTTTTATCTCGGAAAGTCTTGTGCTTCTCGCTGATATATCATGCTCTCCCAAGGCACTGCCTCTGTGCACCAGCAATACTTCATCACCCACACACTGTATTTTCGCACAGGCAGCCTCGCATTTTTTCCCCATGCTGTCCCTCAGGCTAAGGCGGAGGCTTTTCCACTGCAGTTTCACCAAGACACAGGCCTCCAAATTCTTCTTTTTTTTGCTTTTTGATCTCTCCAGGAATGCAGCAGTAACTGGGCTGTAACCCCAGATGCTCCCGGTGACCGTTTTGGCTCGATGTTACCTCCTGCTCTGCACACAGGTCTGCTCGGCCCCTGCTCCGCTCCCGTCTCCTCCCTGGACTTCATGCTCCTGGTGACAAGAGATGCTGCTCTGTGGTGGCTCTGCACAGCGGGGCTGTCCCCTGGCTCTTCAACAAGGCTTCCTTACCTGAATGCCACCATCAGCAGCCACCTGGGGCACAACGTATAGACACAGTCCCGCTCGATCCCATGTAGATGCCAGAACAGGGAGCGCTGCTGAGAGGGCTGCAAAGTTCAGCACTAARAAATCAGCATCTAGTTAAATGCAATAGATTACAAACACTGTTGCACCTGCCTTTTTCGGAATTTAGGGTTTGCCAAATGGAGTTTCCAAGCTATTCTGTCTGGAAAAAACCCAGAGCTCATGGAGGGAACCTCTATGCATTATTTAATATATTCCCACTGGTAAGGCGCTTGCAAAATATCCATAAGGAATTGACAGCTCTGCTGTGAGAGCAGCGGACACGAAGCAGCCCYTGCACCGCTACGCACTGCAACCAACATGACCACACAAATACATCCCAAAAACCAGCACTACCCTCCTCCCTGAAATGCATTAATAGATCACCAGGAAACTTGTTTTGGTAAAAATATTGTGGCATTTTAATAACCAAAAAATAAGCTGCTATTCCTTTGTCCTTGAAGCACAAGGACATCCATGCCAGCTGACCAATGGACTGAAGATAAGCACYGCCAACCTAAAGAGCTGTACTTCATTTTAAACAAACCTTGACTTCTGTGCATCTACTCTCTCGAATGGCACTCGGTGGAAAGCCAGTAGCATTTGCCATTAGAAATAACTTCCCCTTTCCACCCACGATCGAAAATTTGCCTGGGGGAGATGGTGGTGATGGGGAGAAATACGGTCAAACTTTGCATGATTTAGCCATAACTCTACTGAAACTTGTATTTAACTACACAACCTCATCTCTAAAGATCAGCCTTTAATAAGTATCTGTCAAGAGTGTCTTGAAGATAGAATGGCCTACTACAATAAATGCCAAAATAACTTTAAAAATGCTGAAAGGGTCAGGCTAATAGTAGTGCTACACAGACATTCCTAACCGCCTAACTATGGAGTTCGGGTAATTCCTGCTGGTGAATTTTTTGCCTGGACCACTCTACCTGCTCTTCTATAGCAGCTGTAAATTAGCAATTAATGTGACAAAGAGCACAGGTTCAAACCTTGTTATTTGGCAGTGAGGTTCAGTTTCCATGAAATCCAGTACTTCGTGTCTCAATAAATTGAAAAGTGCATCAAGTCATGAATCACTAGGTTATATTCAGACTCTGCAGATCCATTTTTCGGCTACAGAAAAACAACACTTGCCAGACTAGAATAGTAGCAGTGATCTGAAGGACAACAGTGTTGGCTTTTTTTTTTTTTTTTTTTAATGCATACCATAAAGGAGCTGGTTAGGTGATAAGAGACAGCTCTTCACCTCTTTGCTTCGATGAATATGAGTGACACGGTGGTTGGCAAGGTGGAGAAGTCACACCTGGAGAAGGTGCATTTGTCACTGGTCCGATGAAGGGAGCATATGGAGCACTAGACGGGACACCCAGAGGTCTCTTGCTTTTCTGCATGTTAAAAAGGAACCAAAGATCTGAAGTGCCAGCTCTGCCTCTGCTCCGTTCACTTCTCAACTCCAGGATCGCTTAGGACTTACATCCCCAACATGAAACATGGCATTTGCGGCAGCACTATCTGCTCTAAGAAAAAAGAGAAAACCGGCCTCGACTATGTCATTCTGGTTGTTGTCCATCCCCATCTCAAGAGACCAAARCAATCTGAATATAAAGAACTGGTAACAAAGCTTCAAGTCACTGAACATGGGTCTCCCCTGAAGCTCCATCCTTCAGCTCACCAGAACCCATGCAGAAACTCCACAGGACAACCAGATGTTCCAGAACTTTCCAGAACATTCCAGTGTGTTTGTTTGCCACAGGAACCAGCAAACCCAACCTAAGCCTCCAGGATGGGAGACAGTCCTGGAAAACGAAGCAGCTCAGAGGGCTCACAGTACCACGCAGCACCCTGGCCCAAGACAGAAGGCAAGGCAGACCCAGCGAGCTCCCCAACCCTATTTCTACTGGATTATGACCTATGATTTTGCTGTCACAACAGCACTCGAGGACACACAAGGGTGGCTACCACAAAGACCTACTGAACCCCGAGTGGAATCATGAAGCTGAAGACAGAACTCTTTACTACTCTCTCCAATACAAATGCCAAAGAGCAGCAGCGGTACTAGTGATTGGCAGGTATTTTTTCCCCACAGATCACAGTTAGGCTGGAAAACTTCTTGCTGTGGGGAATTTTGTCTGCTCAATGTTTACACTCAAAAGCACCCAGGTGGTTCTTTCCTTAGCTGACCGGGTTGCCATTCCTGGTTCAAGAATCCCTCCGCCAGACCCCAGCAGAGGCTGCAGAAGCTCGTGCTCCGGGACACTGTCAGCACACCCTGTCCCTACACCTTTCCCCTGGAAAGGGCAGCTGGGACTGAGGGACAACTTGAACCATTGCGGCTGCTTCTCGTGGAACTTAGTACAAACCAGTGTGATCTGCAATGCATACATTCCCAGAGGAGCATAGAAAGAGCCTGGAGAATTCAAAGAGGAGCAACGAAGGGAGCTCAGGGAGCTCAATCTGCTCAACTCATTGGAAAGAATTAACAGGCACTTAGAGATCTCCAAGAGAGGTGACAGAGAAATTCTTTGAGCACACAAGAGCTGTATAACACCCAGCCAGCCTTGCTGATAGAGTCGCGGGCTCCGCTTGTCCCTGCCAGTGAGCAGGCATGGGCCAGTGGACAGGCAGCTCTGCAGATCYGTACTCTGACCAACGCAAGTCTCCAATAAGGACTGGTCTAACTAGGGATCTGAATTAGGGAAGGAGGCTGGAGGCCCTGAAAAAGCTGCCGACTGACAGAGTTAGATCCACAGCTCGCTTTCTGCAAGGCCAAGGCTGCTGGGACAATCAAATCCAGATATTTCAAACAGGGATAAAARGAAGAAGAAGTACAAGGGGAACCGAAAGACTTTCTCCCTGCCAACCGCGACAAATGGCTCAATAATATGAAATGTCAGCTGGCACTTGAAGCACAGGGGATGGCCAGRCAGAAAGCGCATTTTTAAATCATTAACACATTGGGAACACACAGATGTGCAGCACAGCTACATCTGTGCATTGTAATTTCTACAGTAGTCACAACTTAATGAATCATCAATTGTGACAGGATCAATGAACCGAACTAAACAACAAACTAAAGCGAGTAAATTCATGCCCAGGGCAACAGCTACATTTTTTTTTCAACCCCCCCTTTTCTTTTTGGTAGCAATTCTACCACTTTTAGTGTCTAATYAATTTAAAAAAAGGAAAGAAAAAGAACACCTTTGGAACCCCTTTCTTTCCCTTTTGAGGGTCTTTTCTGCTCAGTTCAAGGTTACACACTAGCCACCTGATCAGCAATGCCATCCTCCTCGAGCACATGGCAGGCAGGCACAAGTTCTGATCCGAGGACGTGCGCTCCATGCTAATCACGGGGCCTCTCATCAAGTCTACCACCTCTAGGCAACACAACTGCTGTTTTTTCATGAGGCCACATCTTTTTCCTGCAGGTAAAACTTCAGCTGAGCTTCTCTGCCATGCTACTTTTTGATAGAACAACTTTGCATCAAAATAAAGCAACCGAACCAGTTATTTGTAACGCGCTCGCGCTGAGCTTTCCCCTGGCGTCAACAGCGCTGGGTTTCGGGATGACAGGCCTACATGCATAAACTAGCGAGGGCTCATGTTAACAAAGGATGTTCTCATGGAAAAAACAGTGCTAATAACCTCCCCGAAGGAAGCACCCATTGCTCTTAGAGCACACAGCCCGTGCAACCAAGGGGATGGCTTCCTGGGGATCTCGTCACTGTCCCAGGTGAATCATTCTGATCTCCACCATATGGGGGCTTTCCAGCGCAGTGGTGCTTGCCAGGAGTTCACGTCTCCCTTGCGGAGAGGCTCCAAGGGACAGCCAGCCCTTTGCTTTGCCTGGCACATGGGGCACGGAGCTCCACGTGGGAAGTGCTCGGGGCGCTGCTGGGCACACAGGGCAAAGGGGATTGAGGCAGGACTCCTGCTGCTCCCTCACCCAAACGGCTCATTCTGCCCATACTGACCCTGGGCGTCTGCCTCTCTTGATACTGGACAACCCGTGATTTGGGATTCTGCATTTCCGAGTTCCTTACCTTCCTCTTAACACACTTTTTATTAACAGCACCATTGGCTTGGTTCATGYATCTCTCCTCAATATTTCTACGATCTCTATTCTCTCTACAAAGATTTTCCTCTCACCGAGACTAACTGTGGCATTGTCTAAGTCAAAGAGACATTGGAAAATAAATTCCAACATTGCCTTCCTTGTAAACAAAACACCACTTTAGAGCAGTAGCAAAACCCCAGCCCTTCGGGTTTTTAAGTCTCCAGCAGTTGAACATTTGCAGTGCATTCCCARGGGTCTTAAAGGCAGCTGAAAGGTCATAACGCCACTTCTGTTGTGTGTAACGCTTTGTGCAGCTGCTTTTATTTAAAGCATTCTGCATCCTGCGCTGACTTATCAGAGGGAAATTTCCCCCAGTCCAAGCTCGGAGCAACAGCACAAGGCGAACACTCATACGTTGTGACCGGATAAGGTTATAGATCTTGCCTGGCATTGGGACTTCTTCACTGAACTCATATACCAAGAACTTGGAAAGATTTCATCCAGGCTGGACCCTTGTGATAAAGGGATTGAAGCAAGAGAGCAAAGGATTAGCACGATAGATGAATACACTGCAGTGTTTTCCCATGGCATCATCCAAGCCGCTTCATCAAGTTGCTAGATGGTCTTGAAAAGACGGATCTTATTATACCTCACTCCCGCTCTCGTCCTTAGGACAAGGGGTTTGAAAGGGTTATTCCGGAGCTCTGGGCAGAAGGAATCTGAGCAGGTAAGAGTGCCAGAACGAGTCTGATTGACTCGTTTATTATCTGATTGAAATATCCACAAGAATAAACAGCAGTTTATAACTCTATGGGGAAGGTGAGGTTTTAGCAATATGAGATTAATGCTCTTAGAAAGATTCTCTGAGCTTCTAACTCAGCAAGTGGAATGCATGTATTTTAATCATCTAACAGTTCAAATAAATTAACAATGAAGGGTCATATAATTACTTCTTTGCATCCGRAATTGAGACCAATTATTCCATTTGCTCATTATCTAGGCACTGCATTTTAATAAGCACCACAAACTTCAAGTCCTCCTGACATCAAGTTGCAAAAAAACAACAAAAAAACCCAACAAAATCCTGGGATCAACAAGAGGTGCATAAGGATATCTAGACTGAGGACTCATGAATAGGCATGACACACACAAACTGCTCTTAGAATGACTGTTATTACAGGTCTTTAATGCAAAACCCGCTTTGTTTTGTACAGTCAACATCTAAGAGCAAGACCAAAAGGTAGCCAATAAGCAGCCACAGTGCAATTTTCTTTTTTTCTGCAGAAGAGACAGTTAGATTAAGCACTTGTGAAATGTTCTCTTCCACAGGTACGGCAAGAGGCACATGAAGGCTACTATTACTCCCTGCATGCACATGCTGACTTCTGAGCAGCTGCTGTTGCCACATCATCATTAGCATGCACTGAAGTTGCCACCTCATGTTTTTATGTCTTAAAATTTAAAATATTGATTTTTCTCCAAGAATGATTTAACCGGGGCTGCGATTTTTAAGTGAGGGGAAGAAGATAAGGTGTAGAATTAAGCCCAAGGTGACAGTACAAGAACTTTCTTTCAGGCAGAGATTTAGGCTTTTGTAGCTGTAAGCACTCTATTCCCTCTGGTYGCTCTTATCACAGTGTACCCTCCATGCTCCATTTTCCATTTAAGAACTTACCCTCAAGTTCTATTAGGCAGATAGATTTTCTCCCACTTCTGCAGAAATTACAGAAGATCACGGTGCTGCTAYGTCTTCCTAAGTGCCCATATAAGTCAGGACACAGCAAGTAAATGACAACAGGTCACTAGCCCTTGAGCACAGAAGAGCCTCCCTATTACAAGCAGATGATAACTCTGGCAAAGTAGTTAGGGACACCTTGTTCTTGCCCTTCCTTCTTTTCTCGAGACCAAAGTAGACTTAATCCATMTGACATTAGCAAGCACATTAATTTCCAGTAGCTCAAACAATGGGCTCTAACCACCTGTTACAAAGGCTATCCCACAACCTACCAGACTTCAAAGACTCTACAAATACATAGCAGCAGCTGACCTTATTAGCCAGCAGGAGATATCAGCAGGATTGACATACAAGCTACWGAGAGCACATCTGTCAATAACAGGTTGCTACACTTCTCCACAGATGCTCTCAGAATGGGTTATCTTGAAAGAGATGCAGCAATAAGAAAGGTCTACTGAAACATCMTAATAAAGAGCTCTTATTTTAGCTTCTGATGGGCAACAGTAGACTTTAAATCTGATGAGCGCTATGAATTTTGATTCTGACAAGGTTTATAGTTACATCTACTCAAATCATCCAGAGGAACTACCTTCTTGTCTGTCTGTTCCAATTGAATCAAAAAGATTTCTATTAAAGTGTATTTTCAAGTAATAAAACAACTTATAATTGTGGGTTTTCACATCCTTTTTTTCTCCTCTTAATGATTTCTTGATTCACACATACACAATTCATTAATAAAAGTATTTTATTTTAGCTGCCAATCCTCCAAACTCAAATTTACTACCTGAGAGTCACYGGATCCAGCCTCAGCCTAGTTATTATCCCATAGTGATTTGTCTCTCCAAACACTTATCCATTCTCTTGTTCAACAATTTTTTTTAGTAGTGCAGCAATGCACTCCATCAACAAGTTCCTCAAATATCAATTTTGAAATGAGCAGATGCATTAATGACTTCTGTACAAGGTGGGCATTTAAACTGACCACGTTCTGGAGATGCTGTAAATAAAGCGGAGAGTCGAAAAATCATGCAGGAAGAGTCAAGTGACCTTAAGTGAAAGGAATAATAGGAATGAACAACAGAAATGCTAAGAGGTTTTCCCAAAAGCCTGGTGCACATCGCTTGGAAACACGGGGGCAGTTGGTGCAGGCAGGAACACCAGTGCACGGGACCTGGACGGCGGTGCTGCCCATCACCGCCTCTCAGCTGGGAGCAGTGCTCGCTTCCAAAGGGAGTCACAACACGTTAGGCTAAAGCACAGACAATTTAATCCAGCCTAATTGCGCTCCAGACCACCAGCATGGCAGCAGCCACCCAGCCAGGCTGGGCTCAGCTGGGAGACGGCAACGCGAGCGCGGCCTCCAACCTCCAACCAGAGGCTGCACCAAGCTCAGCTCAGCTGCTTGTGCCTCATTCACCCACTGGACTTTGCTGAACACCTTGACAGAGGAACTGCAGCAGGAGAAGAGCCTGACACAGTTTCCCTAACGGTCTCCAGGTATCATGTGGTGAGATGCGACCTGTCTCTGCATCCTGGGCCCAGGAAAATGACGCCCAGAGCTCAGTTACCACATTTCGTAGCAGACAGACGTTATCAGCGTGTTACCGCTGTGCTCTGAATGAGTAGCCACGTTTCTGAGCATCTTCATGAGAGGTTTGAGAAATGGTGTAAGCAAAGAGCAGGCAACTTTTAGAGGTGACAAAATTTCTTCTTTGTTTTTGCAAAGATCAGGGTATATCAGCACCTTTACGGCAGTCAACGCAGACTGATGAATGCCTTAAACTACTACACATATTCAGTATGTTACAGTATTACAGAACTCACATAGTGAAACCCTGTGCTGTTATAACCAACAGAATATCCTTACAATGATGATTCTATTAGGTTATAACACCCAAAAGGATTTTGTATAAGCCAGATCTTCACAAGTGCTTGGAAGAAAGGTAACAAGAAAATAGGTATAGGAGAAGTGCCCCACAAGGGACAGGACTGAAAAGGTATTGACTACTGCCTTAGAAGTGATATACAATAAAAGAATACAAAATTATTAATGACAGAGATAGTACTTTCATTAAGCATAATTGATCTTTCCCATAACACATGAATAACACTTCTGATGAAAACGGAAAGCAGAATATTTAAAACTAATTAAGGGATTCACTTTTATTCTTCTGTATCTTGGCCTTCAGACTTCACTTCCTAAAGCTGCTATCATCATCAGTAGTTTATGAAGATTAAAAAGTAATARAAGATAATGTTCATAATGGAACAAAGGCAGTCACAGTAAGACTTCCTATCTGAACAAATGCAAAAATCCTTATGCTCCCAGGTGCAAGTTCATCCCAAGTTAAGCAGCACATTTGTCCAAGGCACTGTGTAATAAGGTTATGCACCCTCTTACTTGAATTTATTTCACAGAGATAACGGGAGTTGGAGCTGAACGTGAGCTCCTGTTCCCCAGTCAGTGCTCACAAACTGCTGAGTGGGTTTGGAGCACTCTGTGTGGAACGGGGAGCTCTTAAAAGTCTCTTTTGCTGTGCGCTCACTGCTGCAAACCGCTGTGTAGCTGCAGGGCCCATCCCAGCCGGAGCTCTCGGACGGCTCTGCAGCCACGTGAAACGATTCCACCTCCTCCTCGGTTCTCACCCACAGCTCCCTCGTGGCTGCCTGGGAAGCACCCGCAGCACAGGTGCTGCTTTGGGCTGTCGTAAGAGCTCTGACGCCACCGGCTCRCCGATAAGAACGCGGCAGCGTCCCATCCTGCCGGAGCCGCAGTCGCGCGGGGCGCGATAGGAGCAGCAACGGGCACACACAGCCCCTCGCTGCAAAAGAAATATGTGCTCGAGATTAAGGGGTCACTGCCTTCACAGACACACGGGCTTTACGGGAGGGCACAATTCCAGAGGGGTCATCTTGATATTCATAAGGTGATATTTCATATAGAGCTTTTCAAAGGTTGTATTCCTTGCCTCATAAACTTGTGGAATGAACCTAGATGTTAACCTTAGTGCATGGCAATCTCCTGATGGGACTTGCTATCACGGATACATTATATGGTTATGTGTCATTAGTTAATCATTTAAACAGAGATAAGAAATGGAAATTATGGCATTTGGGTCTGATAAGTTCTCCAGATCTGCTGACTGTYGTCTTTGGAGGAGAGAGCAACACCACTAAACTTTGCTGCAGCTGAGAATATTACTTCTTAATTGACTCTCATTCACAGCCAAGAAAAGCATTCTTGATAAATATTATATAAAATAAACTATCATAAACAACAAAAATTATATTTTATACAATAAAATATTATATAAAATAAACTATATAAAAATCTGATCTTAAAAATATATATATATTTAAAATAAAGGAAATGCAGTGATTCACACCTGGATTGAGAAGATGGATGCTGTAGAGATACCAAAGACTAAAGAGCTGAAACACAAGCCCTCCAGAGCAGCGTGGAACAGAACGGTGATACAGGAAAAGCAGTCTCTAAGTTTGCTTGGTCTAWTTCAAAGAGACTGCTACTCTGCTCAACCTTCTGAGCATCACGATGCTGAGAAAAAACCTGTGTCCCGTGAACCTTCTGGATTTCCAGCCACTGCTGAGTGCCTGAGCAATGCACAAGCATCTCTGCAGCATCACGGGGCTCCTCGGTTGACTTCCCAGAGCAGCAAGAGGCCGGGCTCTGCTCAGCAGCATAATACACCTTTTGTGTATGCAATGGCATCTCACATSCCAACAGCTGGGCTGGGATTTACGCCCTTGTGTGTGACACTCTACATGTCAATGAGGCCACCACAAGTGGCCTAACGTTTTCGTTTCTAACCACCATGGRACATGCCACCATCTAGCACAACGCAAATGCTCCCAGGTTGTTCTTTGTCTTGCCTCACCACTTCAGGACACTACCCTAAGCAGCAAAGCAAGCAGAGGAAAGGCACTGGAAACGCAGTGGTTACAGAGGATCTTTAGCTGCCTATCTCATACAGCCAGAAAGCAGCACATCAGTCACTTGGGGGGAGAGGGAAGAACAGATTTGGATCCCTGCTACCACAGCAGTCGTCCCAGGGAGATGCCCAAAGCTGGAACAAGCAACAGCCAGGGAGCATGGAGAGCAATGACTTGTCCTCTCCCAACCAGAGACATGAGCAGCACTTCCAGTCCCAGGAGCAGCCAGGTACACTGGGGAGCCTGAGTTCATTTACACAGGCAGAATGAATACACCTACCCAGATCCAATTTCCCTCCCCTAATTGCTCGGTTTCATAACATATTGCTAAAAATTCTCCCTGGCAAAAAGATGAGGTGCATTGAAGACAAACATAAGCCCAAGTACAATGATCCTACTGATCCTTTTGTAACTAACCAGGCATAAACAGGGATTAAACACAGCTAACTTCTGTTTACCGTTGCAATGACAAAATCACTTTCAGAAGAGTGTTTACAGAARGGACATATTGTTTCAGGCCTTCAGAGATCCAACTCTCTGCAGAAATCATTTGTAACAGTCAAATGTTTATCATTTGCAGCATTTCAAACAGGGTAACTCCAGGAAGCGGAATGCAGCTGGCAGATGGCGCAAGAAATTAAACCCACGGCATGGATCAGTGATCAGCAAACGACGCCGAGGTGGAGGTGCTCCCCACGCAGGGACACCTGCCGCACTCGCCAGCTCCCGAGGGCCCTGCGGAAACGCACCCCAACTCCCCCATTTCCAGCAGCACAAAGCAGCACGTGCTGGGATGCATCGGGGTGAAGCCCCCGTGCAGGCAGCCCCGTCACAGCTCCCTGCCGAGCGGCTCCCGCGGCAGCGGAGCCTGGCACAGAGCTACGTGCCGCATGATTAGGAGGCTGCCACGCCGGGCATCAGGGATTCCTGCAAGCCTGCGCTGGAAATGGAAATTGGAGATGATATTTTCATTTAACCTACTTAAAAACAAAGGGAAATGAAACTAAATTTATTCAGCCCCACTCAGATACGACTGCACGCTCCAGGTTGCTGTGGAGTAAAAAAGCTTGCTCGCAGGGCATTAGAGATCCTGCTGCAATTAAACAGTCTCCCAGTTCTKCAAATCAAAGCTGTAATTGAATGTCCACGTTGTCAAATCCTAGGAGAAGGGCCAGCCAAAGCAGCCCATATTGGAGCCTGCCCCGGTCCCTGCAGGAAGGATTAGCCCCTCGGAAGCCCGGGCACTGCTTTCCTCCATCTCCCTGCTCGGTGGCATCTGCAGGGACAGGGACGGGATGCGGGCTCAGTGCAGGAGCGCTGGCCACGAACGGTGTCCCCGTCACCCGCGCCGAAGCGGCCGCAGCGCTCGACGCACGGGGACATGGTGCAAGCCCACCACGTGGGCACCCCTGCCCCCAGCCACGTCCTTCCACGCTCTCAGATTATCTCCCTTTTTTAAAAGCTCTGTAATTCCGAACATTACAACCGAATAATATATTTATTAATTTGTTAGGGCCACTAACTGCCCCTGAGGCTTTCCTCGGGAACGGGTGCCAGGCTATTGATTCCAGCCCTCCCCTCTTTGCATTGCTTTTCTCTTCTGCCAGGCAGGCAGGAATGTACTTCTGTGCTGCTTCAGGTCATAATTGGAAAAAAAGATAGAAATGTTCAATATGACTCATACATAATTCAGCTTATCAGCTACCCAGGAGGAATGAGAAGAGGAGGAATATGCACGTCTACTTCTCCTGCTATCAACAGGAGAAATAATTTCCAGTTACACTAAGTATACGTAGTTTGGTCACAACAGGATTTGTAGTTGGAAGGAAAAAATGAGAGACATGGGAACAGAGAATGAAAGGGATGGTAGGGAACTGAACTGTTAAAAGAGATTCACTCATGTGAGAATCCCCGATTCCGGCAGGAGACTGGACTCACGTTTCCCTCTTAATATTCCGAATGGAATAAGTTGGCAATTAGAAAGGATTATCTGCCTCTGATCTATAAAACATAGCAGAAGTCTAAATAAAATAAAGCTGCAGATTAGTTAGCTACAAAGACATCATAACAGAGATGCTAAACCCTGACTGCGACTTCTGGATTTAACACTAAGGCCTATGTTCTACAGAGCTAACTGCGAAGCAGCATTAAAACTTATTGTTATAAAGGATTTTTAACGTAAAAATCAATGTGTGCTGTGTATTTAGCAGCATGTAACCACAAGGATGTCTGTGATAGGGCTTTGCCATGCACCAGGGACCACTGAATTAGTCAAATTCTTGAAAGGAAGCATGAACRTCTGCGCCACTCAAACCGCCACCTGAGAGCAATTACAGGAATTATTTTAACCCCAGAAGCAAAGGGAAAACCCAGTCCCTGCTGACTGCCTTGAGGTTATCCTTCCTGCATGTGAAACRCGTCCTTCCCAAATACCTCTATGAATTCACGTGAGGGAATTCATGGTGTAACTGAGAGGCAGGACACAACAGACCGCTGGAACGCAAACACAGCCAAGCCATGGACTTGCACTGTCTATTTTGCCAACACCTGGGCAAAAAAGGGAATATTAAGCACACAAAGAACTCAGGCTATCAAAACGCAGGCAGTGTAAAAACCATGGCCACGGCTGCCGTTTGATACAGGGAAGGGTGGTGGAAAACACAAAGCTATCACATGGCTGAAAAATAAGGACTTGTCCCGAGAACTTCTAAAAAAAGATGTAAAAAATATTTTCTTAATAGAGATTTGCTTTTAATAGAGATTAAGCATTAGCTTAATACAGATCTCATGGACTTCTTCAGGTAAACCAGCAAGATAGGCACATCCACCTCTTCCTCCATACGTGCAAGCAAGCTCACAGCTCTCTATACACGAGCATATATGAACTGTTACTCAGCAGACTTTTTTAATGTCGCCATTATGAGCACACCCAGCACGGAGTCATCGCTTTTCACCTAGAGAAGAAAACACAGCCCCCAACCTGCAGATCGTTTTTGGCCTTGTGGGATCATGTTAAATTAGCATTACTCACAATTAAAGGAGGCTTCCTAACAAAAAAAGCATGTTTGGTGCCTGTGTGATAGTGATTTTCGCTTCTGTGGCTCATAAGCAGGCCACACATATCTTTTCTTTTCTCTGGTGTTTCCTAATATTCCCTGTTTATGTGGTGGTCTGCGAGTTTTACCTCATCAGGAGCTCAGTGGGAGCCTCGCGGAGCTGAGAAATACTGTTGTGCTCCCTTACAAAATGCAGGTCTCTACGGGCCTTTGAACATGAACACAGAGCAAATAAAAAATTAGCATGTGTGTGCATGTGCATACATCTCCAAGCTATCTAAAGGCAACTGCAGCCAAAGGAAACAGGAATGTGCTTGCAGCAGTTGGGTATTCAAGTATCCCRTATCACAAAAATCCAGTCGTAAGAATCATTTAAATGCAGATCTGCAAGTAAACTGCTGAAAGAGCTCCACTGAGCTTTATGTACCCACAGACACAGCTGGAAAGGCAAGAAGCGACGGGAAAAGGACCTGTTTCTCTTATCTAATAATTTTCAGGTCTGCAGCACCTGTTATCCATCTCTTAATAATACTGCTGCTGAAGAGCAAGGTGCCCCTCGAAGACGCCCAACCTCCARAAACAAGATCCACAGTCGCATCGAGTGCTGAATGGCTTCTATCGTTCCCATCGCCACAGTGCCTGAGCACATTATAGCAGTTTAATGTATTCGTCATCGCAGAGCGGAGAGGAAAATATGATTATCTCCACATTATAAATGGGAAAGGGGGGAACTAGGTACAAGAAGTAACTTATCTGGAGAAAAGTGTGGCAGAGCAGGGGACAAAYGGCTTCACGCGTGCATGGCTGGCACAGTAACTGCTGGGGAACCTGGCTCCTCTGCCACTGCTGGCCATGACAAACAGAAAAACTTCCCCTGAATTCAGTGGCTCCAACCATATAGCAAGAAATGCCTTCCAGTCTCATTACTCAAGAGTTTCTCCATCAATCCATACAGACCAAGCAAATTGTTCAAGCCTTTTCCTGCTCATCTTCGGTAATGTAAGAAGAAAAAAAAAAAAAAAAAAA
>NW_020454092.1:12563838-12567575 GCF_003342845.1 Nothoprocta perdicaria | reverse complement strand
CTCATTACTCAAGAGTTTCTCCATCAATCCATACAGACCAGGCAGATTGTTCAACCCTTTTCCTGCTCATATTCGGTAATGTAAGAAAAAAAAAAAAAAAAAAAAAAAAAAAAAAAAAAAAATCGACTCAGCCAAATACCATGGGTTTGTAACATCTCAGTACGCTTACAAAATCCTATATATAACAAATACTAATACTACAACACATCAGTGCACTGAAACAAACAAAGCATTGCCTTAAAATCAGACAGCAATTCTGACAATCTAATAATAATAAAAAAATCATCAAATGACCACAAACCTTTTACATTTAATACACAGTGTTTCCATAGAATATACAACCTGGGGAAGAAAAATAATAAAAAAAAAGAAACCCCACACAGCAAGCAGATTAAAACCAAACCATACAGCAAACAAGAATCAAACCCACCTATTCTTTCTTAAAGAGGAGAAACAGAATAACAGGTTGTGACTGCAGTGAAAAGTAAACTGAGTTAAACTCCACATCAAACTCAAAATCTAAAGAATAACCTGAAAAATGTATTCAAAAAGAACTGGGCTGATTTAATCCAAAATGTGCAGCAACACAGATTAAGTTTCTGCCTGTCAGACATAATTCTCATATACCCAGAAGACAGGTATTATATCAAAGCAGGTAGAGCTAGGTCTCCAAGATAGAGTTGACACACCTCCATTRGACAATTTAACTTAGGCATTTTAAGGAAAATTCACAATCTGCAATTCCTTCTGCTCATGATAGTCCGAAAAATAAAAGCTCTATCACCAAAAGAAATTACAGCAAGGGATACTACGAGTAAGGGACTWTTCCAAACCAATCTAGATCATCATGCCATTTGAGATCGCCACGCTGACACGCAGCTATCATAGCCCAAACTCACACCTTCTGCCACTTCAAGATATGAAAAACGTTCCCACTTACCTTCTAACACTGTTAACTTGGCACTCGTGTTTATCTCCCCGACACTGTTGGTTGCTGTGCACTCATAGATAGCCTCATCTCGATGAACACGCAGGGGCTGTATCCGCAGAACTGATCCTGACCCATCATCGAACTCAATAACCTTTAACAAGGAAAAGAAATCAGATCTGTACTGATATCCACTACAACGAAATTGAAAGTCAAAAGAAAACCAGGGGTTAAAAATACAGTAAAACAGAAAGTTCTGTAAGCTGCAAAATACCACACAACTAGTCAAGCATTCCAGGATCGTAAATGCAACAAGCTGGGTCACAAGYGTACTTGTCCTCTGAGGAGGCCAGAGCAAATGAAGATCCAATGAGGTTCTTTATGAATCAATTAAGGTTGACAAATTATCAACCAGGTAATAAAGATGTGGATTTGGTGATTTAAAACATCTGAGCCATATTTGCACTAATGGTTTTACTAATCACACTGATGGCAATTTAGTGCCAACTTTCTCCTTGACAGAAGAGCAGAACGACGTGCCCCTGTGGGATTACAGGGAAAATAGGAACTAAACTAGAGCAACACCCTGAGCACCTTCAGCACGTGCTGTCTTCAGCAGGCAGTGAGGGGGTTTAATGCCCTTCAGCATCAGGTATGGTGCAATCTCTGATCGACAGTGATATAATTACTATTCCTTCCCTAACATAATATATAGGATCCTTAATAAATTATTGCTTTTCCATGCTGCTAAGCTGAAACGTGTGTTATGCTAACTTTTAAAGAGAATAAATAGGCACTTGTTAGTTTCCTGCTGGATCACGATAAGTTATTCCTAAATGGCAAGTCTGTAAAGGCACAGCCATAGGCCACTGTTAATGCCAAACTCCTCCTCCTCCTATTAGTGACTACAGCAAATGCTGGAAATATTAACTGTACTGCAGATGGTGACAGCACCTGAGGGAAAGGCACAACTCCTCTCCTGTCACTTGGCCTGTTAAGCTAAACGTGCTTCATTCCAGAGGTGCCTGACCAGCCAAGGACCCGYAGAACCTCCCTGCATGTGATCAATCCTATTCTGGGAAGCCTGGGTGCGTCTCACCACATGGAAGACCTAAGGAGTGAGAAGGGGAAGGAGAAGGGGAAAGAAGGGGAAGGAAAAAACTAACGTGCACACAGGACTCTTCAGGGACAGGATGCAGRAAAGAGAAAGAGAAAAAAAATGAAAAGGTAACTGAAAGCACCAAAATTCTTATTTTTCATGCTGGAAGGAAAAACCCTTCCGCCAAATACAGTACAAACAGATGGTAGAACACACTAAGTTTGGGACAAGAAATAGCAGTCAGGGCACAGAAAGGTGAACTTCGCTATAATGAATTTTAAGAAATGAAAGTAATTTTAAATAATATTTGATAGGAAATTAAATTTGAAACTATGGCAAAATGTTAAACTTACTATAATCTTTCCACAGCACAAGGCTACCACCAGATTTTAAAAGATGGCCCAGTCAGATGCATAGAGAAAAATTTCTCTAGCTCCATCAGTTCAGTCAGTTCAGTTCAATGACAGTTAATGAAAAGCTAAGAGATGAAACATCAGAAAAGCTCATTTTCCCCTTCTATCCTTTGAATAAACACTGTGTGAGATGAAGGGAGCTACAACCACTAATGACCTGATGGAAATTGAGACCAGAAACACTGTTCAATTTGCTAGCTGTGGATACTTCTTTTACATAATAACTCAGCGTGTCTGAGTCACATTTGTTTATTGAAATTTTTCATTTTAACCGAATTTCAGTTTTCTTCCAAACAGGCACAAGTCTAATTACAAGGTAAAATTAATAATCACCTAGCAAAAAGGAAATGTATTATTCACTATCTCCTAACACAATAAAAATTTCCCAGCTTTATACCAAAGTTGATGTGAATAAAGATACAGAGRTATGAAATTGTTCATATAAATGAATCTAATATTGCTTATCTCTCTGGTCAGCCAGAACAAGTACCAAATTYACTATAAAGGTTATATTTACTTACAAATCAGCATGTTTAAATGGTTAYATACAATGAAACTTAACCTTTATTAGAGAAAAATACGAATGTAAAACAAAATTAAAATTGATTAATCAAGGTTTCCTGCTCACATACAAAATCACGATTAAAATTTGTGATTTGAATCAATTCATTCTGGGCAGACAAGTCATCTGAGCTCTAGCCAGAAAAGCAAAAACATCAAAGGGAAGGGATTAGAAGAAGGAAGGCAGGGTGGTAGAAGGGTCACATTTCCAAGGGCAGTTTTAGAGAAAAGACTCCAATTCCAAAAAGGAGAGCAAGGAAAAATGTGGAGAAAGTAATTACAAATGCATTTGCCTTTTAAGATATGAACCAAATGACACACTTTCACAAGCATTTTTATCCTAGCTCTTCCCTCCTGCTAAATCCTAAGATTTTAATCTACAAGTCAAACTACYCATTGACAGGACTTTATTGTTCTCCTTCCAAGGGAATTTCTGGGAAAGATGGCAGTGACCAGCACTGGGAATGCTGTCTGCTGGGCTTATGGCATCCTGGTTTTGAATTCCACTCGAGGCAGTAGGCCAAGGAGATGCCATATCCGCATTCACAGTGAAAGTAAAGAATTACAGCTCTACCATCCCACTGGTGGGAGTCCCTGGCTTCCACCCAAGAAGGAACCCCATAGTTCACAGATTCACAGAATATTTAAGGTTGGAAGGGACCTCTACAGATCATCTAGTCCAACCTTCCTGCTCAAGCAGGCACACCTAGAGCATGTGGCACAGGGTGGCATCCAG
>NW_020454092.1:12513629-12563637 GCF_003342845.1 Nothoprocta perdicaria | reverse complement strand
TCTCTTCTCCAGAGAAAACAGGCCCAGCTCACTCAGCCTCTCTTCATACRAGAGATGTTCCATTCCCTTAATCATCCTCGTTGCCCTTCTCTGGGCAGAAGCTCCACGTCCCTCCTATACTGGGGAGCCCAGAACTGAACACAGTACTCCAGGTGCGGCCTCACCAGAGCTGAGTAGGGGTGCACCGTGGGCCATGACTGCTCTACGAAGCAAACTGCTGCACAAGAAGAAACTTTTCTGTGCTTGTCTAAAGCTCTAAACACATTAGATAGGTTTCCTTGTCTAAGCTCTAAACACATTAGATAGGTTTCCTTTTATTATTATTAATAATAATATTTTAATACATACAATTACCTCAAACCGCTGAGAACTGACTTTCTTCCCCTTCTTCATCCATGTGATGCGAGGTTTAGGCTCTCCTGTTGCTTGGCACACAAAAGAGGCCACTCCTCCAGAAATCCCAATCTGATCTTCAGGAGCTTTCATAAATGTTGGCTTGCCTGAAAAAAATAACCAGATCATTCCCATGAGGACACCACACCAGGCAAGCAAGGAAAGTGTCATGTTAATTTAAATTACAAGGTAATTGGTGTTCCTACTACAAATCCAGGTTGAATGGCCCTGGCCACACAAATTTAGCACAGACTGCAACATGACAAGCACGGTTTCTGCTTGAGTACCTTTTTCTCCAGAAATGAATAAAGTCCATCTGGCTTTGCTGTAAATGAGGGCAACACAGGGCTCCCCCCAGCCCCCTGGGCATTCGGTCAGGTACGCAACCATTCGGAAACATTTTTTACAGCTTTTTTTTTTTTTTTTTTTTTTAATAAATGGGTTTTTGCAGGTTTATAACATGGTCGTAACACAGGAAATTGCAGAACAGCTGACACACCAAATCTACAGAATATATCATATCTTGACATTAGTTCTCCTGGAAGCTGTTAAGATTAACAGATTAACAAAATTAACAGACACAATTTTAAGTGCACTATTAAGAACCTTTAATTTAATTTTAGATATGGAGCTCCATAAAAACCGTACCGTGTTTAAGTACCCGGAAACCTGCACAGGCCGGTCTGCGTATAGCAAGAAACTAATCACTAAAAAGAGAAGTCAGCAAAAGAAACCAAAGTGACATTCAGTCACAAGAGACTCAGCAAAAACGACAAAAAATCATGCCACAGCTTAATAATCAATAGGAGAAGTCTCATAGAGGCAGAGTTGTGTCCTCTGGATTTACATGACAGGCTTGGATCAATATAACGAGGTATCCAGGTTAGGCAGCAACGCTTCTATTTTTCCTGTGCGCCGGCTGTCCAAGGGGATTTGGTGACGTTTGACTTGGGGCACTCTGAAACCCCGCTTTGTTCTACTAAAAGGTGTCTGGTGAGCTCCTATCTCCGTAAAGCCGTAAAACGTTGGAACRCGGACGCGCGGAGTGACCCAAACCCACCGTGGCGTCACTCAGCACTCAGGTTGCGAGGAGGCCCCGTCTCAAATACCACGTGCAGTGCTGATAAATCACTTTGAAGAAAGATAAACTTGACCCAGGGACATCGCGGAGGCTCCGGAGAGGGCACAGAAAGGCCTATGTGTCCACGGGAGGAGCAAAGACCCCATTGAGTCCCGAGATGTCTCCATCCAAACGGCCCCAGCGAAGCCAGGTGAGATGGTGGTTTCTCATCTGCAGGGTCTGGACAAGACAGGTGGGACCTTTCAGGGATAGTGGGGAGCTCTTTTAATCCATGTGGCTTTTACTCTGAGCGCGATGAGCCTACGGCAGAGACCCCCACGACATCACAGGGATACAGTCCTGCGCATCCCACACAGTCCTGCTTATCACTTATTTCAGCTCCCTCTCACGCGTTGCCCTGCAGCACAGGAGCTCAGCAAGGAGATGCACAGAGCAAGAAGGCAGYTCCCCGCTCCCAGCGGCCGCAATTCCCCGCAGCGACTCCAGCGCAGACACGCAAGGCAGTGGAGTGGAGCAGGGCTCGCGCGAGGCCGGGCCGGAGCGGCGCGTTCCCCTCATCGGCTCAGCTCCAGCCAGGGCCCCGGGGCAGGACGGGGCCTGGGGCTTCCCAGCTGCGTGAGTCGCAGCCAGGCAGATTTCGGCTCCCGCTGCCCCGCGGCCAGGCCGGCCCCGGCTCCCGCTGCCCCGCGCACGCGGCCCGCGGCGCCGGCCGCCCCTCGCGCGCAGCTGCGGCCCCTCCGGCGCGTGGGGCCACGGCTCCTGGTCTGCGCCCTCCCCAAAGCCGTCTGAGCCACTGGCCCTGCAGAACTGGGACTGCGATGCTGTAAGAAACAGGACGAGCTTTAAATATATTTTCCCAATATGCAGAATTGTGATTAATGCACAACAGTTTGCATTACAGGACCAGCCTGGATCTGGCTCAAGGGCAGGGGTACCGAAATGAAGCTGGAAGGGCAGCAGAGGAGGACKGGACCTTCCTTTTGGCCCCTGCAACCTCACACATCACTGAAAGCTGCCAAGTGCAACTCTGCACTCAGACAGCAATCTGTGAAGACTTCATTAAAACTGTGGGATGTCCTTAAACTCAACCTTGTCCTGTATCACAGCATACTACAGCAAGTCTATGGACCAAGAGAGCATGACTACAGGCTGCCCTGGATGCCAGCCTGTTCCCATATGAGAMAACACAGCCACTGAGGAGGAGGGCAGAGAAGTCACTGCCACTTGGAGAAGCAACCACCCCAGAGGTAGCTAATGACAATCTTAATGCAGAGTTGCTGCTGGGATATGATCTCTAGAGTTTCAAAGCTGCAGATAACAGAGCGCTGCACAAAGTGCAACACCAAAAGCTCAACCCCGACCACAAAGTCATGCTGGGGAGCTCACCAGCGGCATTATGCGACCACAGGCCACCCGGGCACAGGCCACTGCAGAGCCCAAGAGACACCAAACTGCAGGTCTGGACCTCTATAACTGCTGCGTGCCCCATGCCATTCCCAGGAGGCTGAGAGCGAATCTGCCGGGGTCAGCGCTGCTCAAACACACACCCAGATGCACGGCCTGCCCTCAACAAGCTGCTGAAGAAAACACCCACCCAACCCCACAACAGAAATTCACCACCACACACAGTCCATTAAACTGTTCAAGCAGCTGCACTGAATGTTGCCACCCCTGGTGAAGGCATTCCCAAAGACTGAACAAAGAAAATCAGCTTCTATCCCAGAAAAAGCTTTTCCAAGCCTGATRGCTGTCTATCCGCAGTCTTTGGCACATTGTCCTGACATCAGCAGTGAGCAATTAACAACTGCGCTTGCTTAACTGACATTGATTTCACATATTTACTCATCTATAATCATGCCTATCTCTGCTTAGTTTATATTTACATATATCTGCGTTTATTCACCTTTCATCTACCCCAGTGAAATGTTAATTTACTGTTTGTGCTGCTAGTGATTGCAATGTGATTGACTGTTTTGCAATGCAGTGTGCTGAGCTGATGTCTTGTATTGCATTTCTGGAGTTGATTTGTTCTTTTGATTTTCTGTTATTTACTCTGTGATCTTAGTAAAATAGCATTAATTTATCAAGTGACAAATACAGCAGAGTCCAAAACTTTGTCCTTGAAGAATACAATGCAATTACATCTTTCAATGTACACCTACTCATCAGCTCCCATGCTGAAGACTTACTTTACTTCCATACATTTAAAAAAAAAAATCAATACTATTAAAAACAGAACAAAAGGAAACTGAACACTCACATGGAGTAAAACCTGAAAAACCTGAAAAACCTGCTGGCTTGTTCAGCTTGAATTTACATTGTTGTAATGAATCTTCCCCCCTGCACATTTAATTGAGCAATGCTGATTTCTGAAAACCATCTGAATCCACAGGGACTGCTCACAGAGGTATGTTTGTATATAAACCACATTCTCAGGCAGTTTAGGAAAGAGAATTTCTACAAAACCAATTTAAAATGTTTGTGTGCCCTAAAGTTTCAAAAGGAAGGAAGTCACTAATTAAGCAAACCTAAAATCCTGAGTCCTGGCCCCAAGACAATACAGAGGGACATGGACATACATATTCTTATACATCCTGGTAACTGTTAATAGCAACTCTCAAAACTCATCTGAGTGTCAGCTAGCAAAGCCATCACAGCCTGTTGATGGGATTCTTAGCATTTGCAGCAAAAGCACATTAGGTGGCCCAGATGACCCCTCCAACACTTGTGYAACTCCGTCACCACGGGATGCTGATGCGCAGCACACCATTAGAGGCACCTCTGAAGGAGCAGTTACCACTGCAGCAAACAGGGATAAGACCAGGTAATGGTCCAAACAGTCTTCTTTAACCTGTTTTGAGTGTGTGCATTCTTAGAGTAGTCCTGGAAACACAGCCAGAGAAAAAGAAAGATGCACTSAAAATACTTAATATACAATATTTAATCAGTGGCCTAGTCATTTTCCTTTCTTCCCTCTCTCCTGAAGTTCACTGTGACCAGAATCTCTCCAGAAGATTATGTAAGTGCCCAGTTTGAAGATTACACTACCTGTTTTTCAAGCAAACTACAAATACATGGATTTGAAGCATCTTTTAAAGTGAAAATCTGTCCTTTCCCTCATGACCTAAGGACCATGAACAGCTGAAGGTTWCCCTGTTCCACCCAACTTTCAACAAAAAGTTTGACTGTAAACCAAAGACAAATCTGTGAAATCTCAGCTTGAGAGAGAACTTACTGAGMAAGGCTTGGATGAGAGCCAGAGAGGTATTAGACAGCTGGCTGCCGATCACAAGTGCTCTTTGCTTGCTCCAGTGCTACGAGTAACAGCTCTGGATTGGCATCGGCCTCTCTCCTTGAGTCAGGTCCCCAGAGCACGTTCAGTCCTTGCCCTCTAAACGAGCCCTTGCTCCTCACAGTACACCCAAGCAACAGACTTCCCGCTACACTGGAAGTGGGAGAGGCGACTGCCGTCATCTTTGTATTTAATCATCATCTCCAGGCAGGACAACAGGGAGAACCCTCACCTTAGTTCCAACTTTCCCTTATAGGTCTTTGATCAAAATTAAATTACTCTAGGGAGCTTACAAGAACAACACTCCTCATGTTTTCTGAGCAGGAAGACCATGAAAAATAAAGGATTTTCTGACAAGCGTGAGAAACAGTCCCCATCTTATTTAGCTAGGGGCTAAGAGATAACAACTTGCTCAGACAAGGCCTCCATTGAGAAACTTTTTTTTTCTTCTACATTTCAGAAGAAAAAAGACTTTTCATTTCACAGCTGATAGTGCTCAAAAAGTCACTTGCTAAGCAAGCACAGATGAGCAACACTGAATGTCTTAGGGTGGAAGAGATACCAACAGAAGTTGAGGCACAATCTACTTCAGTATMTAGGATGACCTCAGGAGGCTCAGGACCAGTCAAGAAGCTGAGCTAGGGCATCTGGAGCCTTCAGAAGAAACGTTCACTCAAATTATATTGGAGAAGCTCCACAAGAACATGGCTACAGAAGCCAGAGAGATGAGTACAGGCAGACAAATTAGGCATACGCTAGACAGCAAGACTGTCCCCACTAGACAAAATCAAATATGAAGGATTTGGGAGGGATTTCTGAAGGCAGAAACACTGGTGTGATGGAGAACTCCATAGACAGCCTTCCTGCTGGGCAATCGGAGTAAGAGACAGCTAATGATGAAGACTCATCTTGCTCACTCATGTTTTATATATAAAATCCGTGTTGCTCTGTGCTATTCTAGACAATCTGCTTGTTGCAAAACAATTGTTATAAATCAGTAAGCCACCTCAGCAGCCACTTTCGAATTTGCTCTACCACAAACGATAACATTTCAGTCCTGCAAGTTTCTCTTTCTCTACAAGTCATGCCAACATAGGACACAATTGTCTACAGACCGCTCACCTTTTGCATGAACCAAGGACCTGCACCCAAAACATGACTGCACCCAAAACATGAGAAAAGTCTCCCTTGCGAGAAACCCCTTGAGACCAAGGACCATGGGAGCAGCCTCCCCTTCTCCAGCTTGGTCAGGTCTCCGTTAAGGGAACTGTGGCCTTTGACAGTAACATATGATCCTCATAACTGGCTTGACTATCAGCCATCACCTTGAAAAGTGATGCTGGGTCAGGTATATTTAGCTCAGATCCTTGTATTTTACTACAAATTAACCGCAGACTTTTCACATAAAAGATACTTCTTAATAATCTTGCAATGGCTGAAAAATTTCACATTTTAAATGTCATATGTGCTAMTCTAAGTATGCTTGTGGGCTTTTTTATATCCAAACAAATATTTATCTGTTTTATTTCGCAGACACAGCCCTATATACTTCCTTTAAATAAACAAGAACATGAAATTGAATCCTATTTTTTTTTAAACCAAATCAACTATATTTCACTCCCAAATTTTAATTCAGAAACTAACAGTCATACTGCTGCTCCTGCTCTTGTGGATACTGCATTCTGAAAYAGTCACACTCAGGTTTGAGAAAAATGAATTATTAAACACATCTCTGCAATTAAGTGCTCTATGAACACTCATCTGCTGCTAGGCATTTTAAAGAAAAATAACTCCATCCTCATGCTACAGGTGCTCACGGTTCCAAACAGAGCAGAAGGGCAGCCAAAAACTCCTAGGTGTGGGAACCTGCATTTTTATCTGAAAGCTTTTATGACTTGGCCTGAATTAAGATTGAAATGATCTCCTCTGTCAAGGAAAAAAAAATGTTGTGATATGAGATGAACTAGATAAGCACATTCAATAGGTATGCATGGGTACCTTATGGGTGCCTGCTGAATGAATTAAGAGATCATTGACAGAAGTGGGAAATACTATCACRGAAATAGTTCTGTAGCCTGGAAATTGGAAAATTCAGGTTTTAATCCCCGCCTTTAACCTTCCCTGTCACCTACGCCGAGGCACAACTGAGCCTCGGCTCCTGCTGCAGAACTTGCTTGCTGTTCACATACGGCTGCTGCCAGGACGAATACGCTGAGAAGGATGATGTGGCTCCGCTGCTGTAACTCTGGGAAGAAACCAAGAACCACACCGACCTTCTCCTCCTTATGACTGACTGAAAGTGGAAACAAAGTGTCTTGGAAGAGGGAAGTTGCCCATTTTTCCATCTACAAGAAGTCTCTTTCCTTTCTGGCCTCGGCCGACGGGCACCTGTGCATGAACGGATGCCCCAGTGAAAGCCACTCTATGATTCTTCTCCTAGGCACCTGCTACGGGGCAGCAGGCCGGGTCTCAGGTCTCTAGCAATGTCTGGTTTAAGGCCCTTACGTTTTCCCTTCAATACAACCACCACTGTATAAACATGATTCCCATACCTTTGTGATTATTAGGAATACCGCTTGGCAAAACCCAATTTTTCCAAATTTGTAATTCTGATTTTTGTGTAATTTGCAAACACAGAGAGTCCGTTTTTTTTTTCCTTGAAATATTATTTATCAATGGCTTATTGGCATCAGTAACTCCTGGTGACCATAATGCTAATTTATTATTTCATTCTATTTTGCTCATAAGTTTATATCACAAAGCACTTTTTAACTGAAACTTTTGTCCTCCATTTTAGCTTGGTGCAAGGTATTTGCTCAATAAATGCAAGTATGTACACCCGGGCATTGTGTGCGCACACACACACTTTTCCTATCCAATGAATCATAGCCCTTCCAGTCCCCCCTTCCCTCACCACCTTTTTTTTTTTTTTTCTTTAATCTGCATCCCAATCCCAGAAAATGACATTTCAAATCCCACACATTCCTCAGATGGCTCTGAAATACAGGACATTACCCGATGCTAGCTGTACATCCTACTCCCATGTTTTTACATCTTATTTTTATTAGATTTTAAGGCTTAAGAGATGCCCAACAGCTTGTACAAATGATTCTGCTATTTCAATCCAATTTCAGTGGTAGAGTTTTCCAGCTTGAAGTGTGTTTGCCTGCAATAATCAAATCTACAAAGATTATCACAAAACAGGCTGCATTTCTCACCTTCATTTCTTGTCTTCCTTGAGCTTACTCACAGATACCTTATGAACGTCTATAAACCAAAACTAAATAAACTGAATGATTAATACACAAATCCTTAAGCACTTGATCTTTTAACATGGTCAATGACCTTTGAAACTTCCCAGATAAAAATCACGTTTAACAAAAATRCAAAAGCCATCGTGCAGCAGAGGCTGTGATTTTCCCTAAACACCAGCCAGAAACACAATGAACTAAGATGCAAGGTACTTATTTCTCCAGGCAAGACCACTGTGCTTTGTTTATCTGTAATAACTTTAATTGAGGAGAATGCAAGGGTACATGTTAGATCGAATGTGTAATTTTACCAGCATTTATGACGCCCCAAGCTTGCAACCTCTTATAATCTTGGATTCCTGCCTCTCAGCAAACCAGTGCTGCTCACACGTTGCTCAGGCTCTTATGACAAGCCCTGGGGTCTGAAGGCAAGTCCTGAAGGCCAAGGTGCCTTGGGACACACACGTGGGAATCTTCACATCCCGGCCGGCATTTTCAAGCTTTCTTTTCCCTTTCATTTATACGTTATTACCAAAGCTGATACAAAACRTTTAACGGTCTTTAAATGAGGAAATGAGACATGATTATTTTTAAAATTCAATTTTAAAACAAGACGTCGATACCTCAACGATCCCGTTGGTAAAAATCTGTCACCAGGTCACTGTCTGGCCTGGTGCATGTTAACCAACCCGGCACCAGCAGAAAGGGGGTGTCTGTCACTAAATGCTGGTGACTGCAGAAACCTGCTTATTCCACAGAAATCCTGGCTACCATCACTTAGCTCACTCGAGTGTTAAGGCCGTGATTACTGGATATTAATAAACTGCAGCACAAGCCTGTCATTACAGTGTTGCACTCGAGTAAATTTCTTATTTTGCCTCTTTATGAATCAGGGAAATTGCTCAAAGAGGTCAAATGCCCCCAAATTAAGGGGCACGAGGCCCAAGCGGAACCGCCCCGGGCGGCCCGTGAAGGAGCCCGTCGCGGCCGCTCCGCGTCAGGGCCGCGCGGGGCCCATCGATGCGCRCTGAGGGCTTTGCACGGGCACCTCACACCTTCAGGCAGCAGGGAGGGGGTTTCTCTTCCTATCACATCCATGGGGAGCCTACAGCTTTTGCACGCAGGGTGGCAAATTTTCTCTATTATTTTCCCAGGCTGTTATAATTGCAACGTCTTTCTCAAAGTGAAGCTCTGTTCTGTCAGGCTGGTTACCAGTGTGAGCTGCTCACACTGCTATTTACATCACAGTAAGAAAATCCCTAACTCTGTTTAATCCCCCTGCTATGGCTGACTCTTGCTCAGAGATTTTTAATTTTATTTTCCATGTACCAGGGAAGAGGGGAAAAAGAACTAACCTACATACACTTAYATACATATAACCGTACATATACGTATACACTTGCAATTGCGTCCAATAATCAAAATCAAATAACACATAACTAGAAAAACATGCCAAGAAGCACAATGAGGAGCTGCATACAACTCAAGGAGAATATTGATTAAAAACAAAATAGAAAACCAGCCCACTCAGATTTCTGTGCAGTCAGAGCCTCAGGACACTTCATGACATCTGCTCTTTCCCCTCTGACGTTTTCCCAGKACAGCCAAAATGTGTGTTCAATTTGTCGGGATCGCAGGAAAAAGCCAGACCTGCTATTCCCAGCTTCAGCTTTGACTCCTAATCCAGCAGCATCCACAGCAAGTGAGACAGTGCGCAGAAAAACACGGCCAAGAGGAGCGCTGCTCTAGCCACGCACCTTCCAGCAGCCCCAGCCATTCGCCGCTTTACTTTAATTTAAAATTGAAACCTCAAGTCAAATTTCCACCTAGTAATAGCTTAAAGGCACTTCCAATTAACTGGGTAATACCCACTTTGAGTTAATAAATTTTTCAGCCTCTGTGTTTAATACAATTAAACATTTAGGCCTTTGGCCTCAGACCTTATTTAGCTTGAGAAAGGACAGCAAAGAGACTGCCTCCAATTATCGCCATTTACACAGCATTCACTAAGGGGCTTTCCAAGGCGTACATACACAACACCCATTTAATCATATACAAARCCCGGTACCTGCATTCAGACCCGCTCCCGTACAGAGCACACACAGTGGACACGAGATTAATCCYGCCAGCCCCGGGCCTCAGAAATCAGTCATTACAGCAGCGCCCAAGGCAGGCTGCACCAGCTGGGCCTGCTCCCACTAACTTATTTTTCCCGTCCAAATCTTCATTTTGCTATTTGCAAATTTCTTCAAAACTTCAAAGTTATTAAAGCRTATTGCACAGTGCAGAGAACTCCTAAGATATGCAGAGCCAGGAAACAAAGACAGAACTAGAATCCTGTGCTTGAAAAAACATGAAAATTAATTTTGCCAGCATGCCTGCCACATTAAACACCATATTCTTTTACACAAAAAGGATTAAAAGGTTTTAATCCCTCTTTGCAAGCAGCTAGTTCTTGATTCAGCAGTTCAAAAGGCTTTGCCAAGCTCAGGTTTTCCTCCGGTTTTAAGAATTAAAAGTGAGTATGAACCTTATTTTGTAAACAGGGAGCATAGCACAAAGATTTTAATAGAATTGGGAGTCAGAGTAAGCAACCTCTTTAGAATATCCTTTACTAAAGCAAATGCTCCCTGGCTCTCAAGAAGGCCTTTGCAGAGGGAGCCGCATTTCATTTTAATGATACCGTACATTGTTCTGTCCTCCTCCTAGTAATGAACCGAATTTCTGCCTCATCTACCTGGTGAGCAGGAAAACTTCCTGCCTAATGATAACGAGTGCACTCTGGCATTTCCATTACACCGGTGATTTTTTCCGATTTGTATRAACCATTTCATCACCCCGCATTCCCCGTGCAGAGGCTGCGGACCAAGGAGGAAGATCATCTCCACATTTAAGCGTTTGCCCAAGTGTGAACRGTGTCAGCAGGTGGCCAGGCACCCAACCCAAATACTCCCAAGTGCAGTAAGGCTGAGATAAGTTGCAGGATTTTGCTCAGACTCGCTTGAAATTCACCAAGAAATAGGAATATCTCCCCCTTAAATGATTTTCTGAGGCTCCCTGCGAATCCTCAGTGCAGATCCGCTAGGTTTCGGGTGGATGCTGAGCGGGGTTTTTCTCCTGATAAAGCGCAGCACCGYGCACAGCTCTGACGCTGCTCAAGCCCTTTCCTGACCAGGACTCGCACGTGCGGCGGGCGGCCAAGGGCTGCTGAGACCTCGGAGCGCCCGCGGGGAAGCGGCGCGGGGCAGAACAGCCGCCGCGGCTGCGCTGCTCCGCGTTGCTGCYGTCCGCTCGGGCCATGGACGAGCAAGGGATGCTCCAGGCCCGGAGCTGTGCCCCACGGGCACGCGGGATGTGCAGAGGGGCTTCCTGCAGCGCRGGGAGCTGCAGTGCCCGAGCTCCGGCACACGCACAACCCGCCTGCCGGCGCAGCCAGCGCGGGGCTCGTGGCCCTGCCCTGCGGCCCCTTCCTCCGCCCAGGGCTTTCCAGCTCAGTGAGGGCAGAGTTTTAGAAAGGCAAATTAAATCATCTTCATGGTTGCTGCGTTCTTGATTTAATTTTCCTAGTGCCCGCTCCTTGCTGCGTTACAAATTTACCCAATAAAATGAAAAGCCCTTTCCACTTTAATACCTTCTGCCTGTAGAGATGGCCAGGTCAACCCCCAACTGTCTGTAGACTAAGCTCTTTAAAATCTCCAGTTGCCGGGCATGTTTTCAGATGTTAATTTTGGGTGGCCTTTACCTGCACTTACCTCTATTTGATATTCATCTGTTCATGTACTGAATTAAGAAATGTAAAACACTCCGGTCCATGCCAGAGAAGTTACACTTCGCCATGCTTCAAAAACTGCTACAGCCACCCAGCAGATCCCGATCTGCATAAATGGAAACCTGACAGGAGAGTTGCACTGTACCCAAACGATGGAGGAAATCCAAAGACAGCGCCTGGACAGAGCCAAGAACAGAAAGCACTGGGACTATAAGGTGAAGAATCCCAATTTCCGCAGCCAGCCTGCGCCTCGCACCCAGGTAGGATCTATGCACTGAAAACACACAGCATGTGGGCCTGCACGTGGGCCTGCAAGAACCAGCACCAGAGACCATCTMAGCAGCTGCTCCCTGCACCGGCAAGCCCAGGGAGCCCAGCACCAGCTCCAACTCCGCAGGCTGYGCCGGGGCACGGAGAACGGACCCAATCCATGGAATCCTGCTACCGGAGGCGCTGCTCCAATGCCAGAATTATCTCTTTCTTCAGCAACTCTGACAACCTTTGTATCACTGGCAGAAGGGAAAAACAGTTAATGTCACCGTTAAAGTGGGTATCTTGGAAAGGCATCGCATATATTCCACTAAAGAGAAGGTATTTGAGATAGCAGTTGTTATTCGCGCAGAGGCAGAAACACTGCCTGCTACCCAGGATCAAGTTTCCCTAGTCAAAAGCAAGAAAAGCAAAATGTTTGCTGGCTTTGGAGGACGTGCTGGGAGCTCTCAGCAGCTCCCTATTATATTTTTCCATGCACCTTAGCTCAAATACATTCTTTACATTTGGCAAAGATTGCTCACGAATAGTTCTGGGATGCCCTTCAAGCTGGTCCTTGTGCTGGACCTCCAGCACAATCCATGCATTTCTCCCCACACACAAACACATCTCCATCATGTTCCAGTTCTGCAGGAGGTTCCCGCAATAATGGGGGGCATCCTGGACCTCTGAGCAGCTGCTCCACTCTCTGCTCCCCATCACACAGAGCCCAGGATTTTAAACTCGGAAACATTGGCCCTCAGACTGACTTCTGCAGCCCGCAAAAAGGTTTATCCCTATATATCTGACACTCCCCAGTTCCTAAAGGGCTGCTGGTGCCCCGGGAGTTGTCTGTAGCTGGTGCTTCGCGCCCGCAAGCTGCTTGCAGAGCTGCGTGGCACCGTGCGTTTGCCTGCACGGCTTCCATCCATCCTCAGYGCCAGACAAAGCCTCGATTCGCCACGAGCTTAGGCAGCACTCACCACACGTACCAATGGCAAAGCCACAGGCTCAATTTGCTTTTAAGCTCCCTGCAGGGACTAGCCAGGATAGATTTATACTYGAAAGCTGATTTGCCTTTTCGAGTGCTATGCCTAAGTCAGCTACTCATCCCCACTGTTGACCGAGCCTCAAGGTTCATGGCTTCACACTTGGCTTGCTGCACTAAAACCCACACCAGCAAACAGGACGAGAGGCTACCCCAGCACGAGCTAGGAGCCCGTCTCAGGCTCTACACGCGCTGACGGCGGCCCTGTTTCTACCTTGAGGAGCTGCCATCCTGGGATACCTCATGAAGGAACACTCCAGGCTGGAACACAAATCTGTGGGTGAGAAAGTCTGAGGCTGCCAAGAGCGGCAGCCCTCCTCACCGCTGCAGGACGGCTCAGGAAACCACCACCTACCAGTTCACATGCAAGTGTCTACCTAGGTCTCCAATTTAACTCTGGCTATGGAATGAAAAAAACGTTCTGTTTTTAATTAGCTCAAAACTTCAAGAAAAAAGCCACATGCAACTCAGCTGTTATATTTTCAGATCCTAGAAGCAGGTAAGGGCAGAAAAGCACCAGGCTAACTGTGTACTAGGAGAAAAACCCACTAGCACAACAGCAGCTGCCTCTGAGCACAGAGGCCGACAACAGGATTCGCAAAGTGCTGAAGAAACCACCCCACACTCATAATCTTACTCAAATTCCCCTCAGCCAAGCATTTTCCCAGTACTACCAGTGACCAAACTGGCACATGAATCAAAGATTTGAGAAAGGACAAGAGTTAACCACAGTTTATTTAAAGTTCCCAGGTCCCTCTGCACCATGAGGCCACCGCAGCGCCACATCCCGGTGACAGCACCTGGACACGCAGCCTCCTATCCTGAGTGACTGGGTCCTAAAACCTATTAAGGGTTTCATTCAGTTGCATCAAATCACATTACAGAGGCCAGTGTTTTAAATTCCAACTAGTAGAAAGCCCCATTCAAAATATTATAAATTCAGCGGTGGCAYTGCAGCAGACAGGGATTTATCTTCCAGGCTGCTGCGATCGTTATTAATAATATTACCAGCCACTTTTGTTTTGCTAATTTGGTGCTTCACCTATGAATAAGCGAACTTCATGAAGTAAATTATATAGAACAATATTAGCGTTGTTCTTACTGTATTAACAGGCATCCGTGTATGTAATTCATCCCGAGGAGCTCCTCACCGCACGTAACTCCATTAGGCACCGACGGGCTGGCTTGCAACCAAGCACACGCTTTATGGGCTCCCTTTGGGCGGCTGGGGATGGCAGTGCCGAAGCACAAAGAGACCCGGGAGCTCTGGAGATGCATCCGAGCTGCTGATCTTTTCTGTGTGGCTTTTCCTTCCCCTCCCCACCTTTCCGTCCCCCTCCGAATCAGCATTCTGGAACAGGTTGGTCACTGATCAATAAAATTAATGCAGGACACCCTGTTGCGCCGTGTCAGCGCTACAGGAAGCGGGAAGCACTGAAGCAATCGCACCAATCTGAAGCTGCATGGGAAAGGCCAAGGAGAAACATGCGTTCCTTTAAAAGTCATCCTTCTTCCAAATCTTTACTCATCCTTTTATTGAAGGAATAGGCATTAGCTGCTTGGTAAATCTGCTTCATAATTCCCTTTTCAGAATTCTTGAGGTTCCTTATAATCCGAGTTTGTTGCCGTTTTCGCATGATGTAAAGAGACTGTATCTAAAGGACTCAAAAGTACTGCAAACGTCTACTTGTGCAAAACATCATTTTTTTTTACACCAAGAAACCCATTCCATTTATGAAAGAAACAAGGAAAACATTGCATTAGGAGCTTTTAAAGGGTCATTATCTGCAGGAAGCTTTAGCAAAGTAGAAATAGTGACATCCACTTCCTAGAACTCGCTTTTTCCCTTTTATTAACTTTCAGTACAAAAATCAAAGAAAAACATATCATTATTTTTCTAGCCAGCAGAGTCCAGGTAGAAACCCGGGACGCTTACAGGTAGACTGCACAGCTCCTTAGCTCTCTGAATGCACTTCATGAATTCAAGAGGAGGAAACAACAGCTCTTGTTTTTATGGCCTTGCATCAATTACTGGTGCCACAGAGAGCCTCGGTCGTGCAGCCGGGATCGCTGCTCTCCGAAGGGGCACRTTAGGATGCCCCGGAGTTGCTCCAGAGGCAGCACCAGCCACCGCGTGYCCCGCCAGCCTCCTGCTCGTGGAGACACCGCAGCCTGATTCACAGCACTACAGGCCAGGCTTAAAAGCAGAAGAAATGTTGCCACAAGCTTGCTCCTATCTCCTCCAATCTAAACAAGTCCCAGCTTGCTGAACTATTCCTGTCTTTTTTACTTGTGGAAAGCCAGAGTTTTCAGGTGTCTCCTGACTAGCATTCCTGCAAAGCACAGACAAAAGCTGCTGAGACAGGTACAACAGGACCTTCATGAAGCCTTCTGCTATTCCTGCAACAAAGAGAGGAARAAAGGAAACCATTTTCTCCAACTGTTTTTGGAAAGATCCCACAGAATCAAGAGGTGCGGGCTGGAAAGCAGCCTTGAAGAGTCTCTAGCCCAACCTCTTGCTCGTAACTGGACCAACATGAGGGCAGTTCAGCACAGTGTCTCCATGAACCTTGTGAGCACCCCAGGATGGACAAGACACAACCTCACCAAGCTCCTGGGCTGCTCTACTCTCTTAGCTGAAAGCTCAGCTTGTTCCTTCATACAATCAGACCCCCAATTTCACTTATTAGCAATGAACTTCAGCACAGTTTCCTCTATCGCTACATCTAATCTCCGCTAAACTTGATCTAGCGCAACAGCTATTGGGAAACTGGATGACTAAGATGGCAGATACTGTGATTGTATGCGTGTATTACAGCCCATGTTTAAATAAACAAAAACACTATTTTCAAACATGGCTAATCACCACATCAATAGATGTATTAATGGGATTCTAGGGCATGGTTGAATGTGTGTTGCAGCAGCAGGGACTGGCTTCGACAAACAGAGCTCCATTCCAACCGTATGTCTCAAAAATGAAAAGAAAACTTGGAGAGCAATCAAATGCAGTGGATTAAATAACAAAAGAAATTAAATAAATGGGCACTGAATTTGTTTCATCATATACACTGTGTTCACATACACACACCCTGCCACAATTTTGAGCATGTCAAGAGTTTATGAATCAGACAGTAATTTAAGCTGGGCAGGACTTTTGGAGGTCATTGGATCCGAAACGCTCACTCAAAAAGCAGAGCCAACTTTAATGTTTTAAATCCAACATACAAGTTGGATCACTCGGCTTGTCCAGTCAAGCTCTGAGTATTTCCAAGGGTGAACACCACAMAACCTCTCTGTGGCCCTGATACAATGTTCAACCATCCTCATGGTAAAAAATAAATAAATAAATAGGTGTTCTTCATGTTTTATCAGAATTTCCAGTCCTACAGCTTGTGTCTGTTGGTTCTCACCCCATCACTGAGAGCCAAACAGGTCTCCCAAATGCGTATTTATAACCCCCACTCCCCAAATTCTCGTTATGCTCCGTTCTCTGTCCCTCAGTAAATCAGGTTACAAGTCCCTCCACAAATATGCCGTGTTCCAATTTGCCTCCTTTGGCATTAACCTAGCAAACAGTGCCAAGCAAACGCTTTCCTTGCAGGCCATCTGCCTCCTCTCTGCCCTTGTTGCACCTTTATGGATAACCTCTTCTGTTACCCACGTCCAATAACCACCTTCTACTCTCATCACCTTCTGTTCTCGCAGAAAGAACATTTTTGAAAGCCTGTGTAGTTTTCAAGTGAATTCAAGCCATACCAGCCCTCGTGTCACACCACAGCAGTGCAGGCCTGTGCGCCAGCCCACGGTGCTGCAACCTGTTGCCCACTGCTTTGCTGGAAGACGGTCGTCTTCGCAGGCTGCCCTCGTGAGGAGGGGCTGCATTTAGGACTTGATCCCCCTCTCCCGTCTCTCACTTCGAGGCTCCGTTACACCCAAGCATCTCCAAGCTAGCTGCTGTAAGCACAACGTACGACTAGCACTAATGAAAGATGACTTCTTACAATACCTCCAAGACCACATGAACTGTGTGGGAAATCAGCCTGCAAATTTATTTCCCTTACACAGAAATACTGCTTGACTCACAGCCACAGCCCTTCCAAATTAACTTCACTTATGATTACTTCCAAAGGTTTCACACCTTGCAACACCGGCACGGGGAGTGGCGGCCCCTCGGCACGGCTGTTCGCAGAACCCTGCTGCTTGTCACCTTCCTCATCCCCTCCTACGCAGCCCAGTCAGTCAAAGTCTCTTTCCTCAGATTTACACTTGATTTTTTTCCCCATTGTTGTGAGAAAAATATCTCTTGTGCTCATTTTGCCTCATAGAGCCCACCAGGAAATATGAGGGTAGTGCTAACATTTCCTAACCCTCACACGCAGGCATTTTTATATAAAGGAATTCAATGTAGCTCCTGCTACAGAGGACTTCTACATACACTACTTAAGTTAAAACAGTTTCAAAWTTATTTCCCACTTCCATCTCAAGACATCACCTCCACTTAGGTTCAGTTATTATGCTGGGCTGTGTACCAAACGAATACCTCGGTTGCATCTACCTCTAAATAATGAAGYAACTGAGCATCTTAGCATTTTGCTTTTCCTTGAATATTTTAGAACTGCCTTTTTGGCCACTGCGTGAGAAATATAAAATGCTCAAAAGAAGGCTGTATCAGTTAATCGGAAGAGAGGGATGACTATAACAGACATTATCAATTCTGACACAACAAAATGAGAGTAGCAGACCACTATCCTGGAGTGCTGATTCCATTAACTCCTTCCTGMGCTAGATTTCTATTTAGTTTTGCCTGTTCATGGACTGTCAATAGCCACGAAGGGCCTTACAAGAGCAGCAGCAGCACACACAACTGTTCGCAATCCTGTCTGTATTTATATATGTTCATATATACAAAATATATACATTGCTCTTTCTTCTTGATTTCTTACATGGCTTTTTACTTTCCATTGTGACCAGCTCTTCAAGGCATGCTTAATTCCCACTTAGACATAGCTCAAGAGCTAATCCACAGACATTGAGGAAGGAACTTCYAAAAACACATTCACTGCCAAGTGATCTCTTGGCATCAACAAAACAGACCAGCAAAGAGAAGCAGTTACTGCTTCTGGCCTCTTTACATCCAAGGTGTGTAACACAGTCCTATTCCCGCCAGTTTGTGTATTAAGCAGCAGGGCTGCTACTCTGTTGACCTCAATATGGGGGAGCTTTGAGAGAAACACCTGGAGGAAGAAAAACTGACACAAATATTTTAAAAGCACCAACAAAAATGGAACTTAACCGAGGACACTTAACACAAGAATGAAACCAAGCGGCTCTCGGGTTTTCCTCCCTGCCCACAAACGACCTGGCCTGGGCTCCCAGCCTCGCCTGCAGACGTGACGCTATTACTACTTATCAATTTGATAAGCCTGTGTCAATTAACTGTGCGTGGCAAAGGGAAAGCTTAGCACACGGTGTAACGTAATGGGAACGATGAGGTCTTTATGGAGGTTTGTGGGCGAGTCACTGGACCACAATTAGCCTTGTTGGGACTAGGGACCGAGCAGCGACAAGGACAATTGCGTATGTGGAACTGACGTAACTCTCATTAACTTTTATTTTTTCCTGGTTGTTCTGAGAGTTCCTCAAGCGGTAACGAGATGCAAAACTCCCGAAATGGGTCGTTTGCTGGAAGGGTCCTCCGCGATGAGCACAGATGTGTCAGCCACCCTCTCACACTTAGTCACAGACCAAGCCCCTGCCCTGGGAGGAAGCAAGGGGCTCTGCAGCAGAGCCCACCTGCAACGTGCAGGAGGGCGCTGAACCCTGCTGCCCTGGACCCCCAGGACAACCTGCTTCTGCACTGCATGTCGAGGGGTTATTAAATCTTTCAGGTGGAGAGAAGTGTTACTGAGACTAGGAGAGCAGCTGAGATCTCAGGCTCTTTGAAGCCGAGCCTGGGAGCTCAGTCCTGAGCAGCAGCCCGCTGGAGAGGGAGCCACTGAATATGYTCAGGTCGAGCAAATCCTTTCTACTCTGCTACTTAAACACCTAGGAAAAGGCACAGAAATGTCTTTCTCGCTTTCTGTATCCTCTTGGAAGCAGAAAGAGCAACTGTCAAGAAATGTGCCCTCTCCAAAGAAAAAACGTATCTGAAGAACAAGCATAATAACCTCATTAAAGTTGGAAGGCGGGGAAATGAGGGATTCTGTTTCTAGCAACACAGTTTCAGCCATGGCAATTGAATCCCTGTTCTGGGGAAGCTTCTAATTTGACAAGTCAGTCTAGTTTTAAGGTCAGCCTCTGGAGAGACAGAAAACCCACTTATACTGCACAGCTAAGTACAGTAACTAACATCCATTAGCTGAGTGGCAGGGAGCCRCAGGCTCCGCGATGCTCCCAGCTCAACGTCCCAGGCAGGGATGGACGGAGGGCAGCTGGGCCCTGGTGTCTCCAACGTCTCGGGGAAGAAGGGGGGTGGCCACAGATTTCATGCAGTAACAACCCTAGATGGGCAACAGGGAAGGATCTAGCAGGTGTCTGTGTGCAGGAGGTGGCCAACAGCATAATCAAGGTGCGTGTTGTGCTCTGAAGCCTTTCATCTCATGTCAGCGAGTAGTTTCTCTTTTTTTTTTTTATATTTCTAATTTTCCCATCAGCCTGATGCACCATGTTTGACTGGAAAAGTATGTGCTGTGTTCAGTAAGGCTGCTAGGAAGCACAGCAAATACTGCTTAAGTGAGGAGCTACCCCAAGAAATCCAAGCAGCAGAACAAGAAACACCCGAGAAGCTCTCCAGGTACATGGGGGACACTCATGCTCAGAGGGAAGACTTGCACAGGGAGAATAAGAGTCAGGGAAGGCTGCAGGAACATGGAGGTGACAAGGATCCCAACAGCAAGTTTATCTCACCTAGGAAGGGAAGAAGAAGAGGTGGCAGAAAATGGGGGAGAACATGGGAATTGCCTTCAAATGTCTAAGAGGCAGCTGCACAAAGCAAAGCAACACGCTATTCCTCATGTCACTGGGCAAGGACAAAGACTGATAGCCGTAAGACTGCAGAAAGGGACTTTAAGGTAGGTTGTTTTGGCCARAGTTTATAGATGTACTGGCAATTAAACACTGCAATAGCCCGCTGAGGAATAGGTGGCCTCCTCTCCAACCAGAAGGGTAAGAGCGTGCCAGACAAACTTTATCAGCTGTAAATAGTTCAGAGTAATCTTGTCTGGGGAGGGAGGAGGGAGAGCATTCCCCTTTGTCTTTACTTTCTATGATAAATAAATTACTTATTAGCTCCTGAGCATCAACACAGGAAAAAAAAACACAGAAAAAAATATCATGAACTTATATATAAATAAATGCCACGTGGCCACAGTTGAGGCATCCAAATACGGGTGGGAGGGCAGTGAACTGGAAGCAACCTAAGGTTTCTATGATGCTGTCAGGTACCTCTGTGTCCATCTGGCATGCAAACACTGAGTAGAAGAGCGATGTCCTCAAGTCCTCAAGTCTTTCCTCCGATGCGCTCGTGCTTTGTCCGTCCCAGCAACGCGGAGGAGCCTCGGGAAGCGCCCCGGGAGGGCCGGCCCCGCTGTGCCGCGCGTCGCTCCGCAGCCCGAGCGGCCTCAGATCGACCCTCGCTTGCAGGATTGCTGCTGGATCCATAACATCCTACCAGATGTTATCTGAATCTACCAGCTGCACAGGTGAAACTCCTGAGCAGCCTCAGACACTACTGAGCTAGAGGGGAATTCAAGGAAACACTTCAGCTGCAGCTTCCCTGCATTTTTTAAAAATAAGGTCTGAAAACTAATGTTTTGGATGACTCATTTACCTAGGATCTTATAGATTTATCATTTTAACTTAAAAAACAGCAGCAGCTTAACCCTTTTAGATGCAGTGAACATCTTCTACAAGCTTACCCTATTATTACTGCTTTTTTACTATTACTGCTTTTGTAGTGCTTTCAAGACACTTAGAATTAAATGTAGATACAGAAAAGCAGCATTCAGGTGCGTGTTGCATGTCTGAAAAACATTCAGAGTAACACAGGTCTCTGGAGTGGTATTGTTGGGTGGCTGATGCAATAAATAGTAACYGGACTGTTCTTCAAAACCATCATGGAAAGCTTCATAAAATGCATTTCTGGAAGGCAGCTTTCCTTACTAATTTCTGATTTAAAGCAGATGATAAAGGAAAAAAAAAAGGAAAAAAATAACCTCAAATCTCCTAACAGCTCTTCTGCTTTGGGCTTCACCAATACTATTTCCTACCAAATTAACGGAGCATGCTGCACAATATGGGATTGGCCTCTGTAAGTCCTGCTAAGCAAGGCCCTGGTAGAGCAATGCAAAACCGCTGCAGAAAAACGAAAAATAATTTGAAATTATCTTCTTAAACGCAATGCTGGCCATTGACACGAGAAAAACTTGATATGTAGAAAGGTAAGTAGCTGACCATACTATTGCTTTTTTTAAAGCTGCTAGGACATAACATCCGCCTGGGGATCAATTGGCATTTGCCCCAAACCAAAGCGCTTTTCCCKGCATAAATCACAGGCAGTTTCCCATGATGGGGAGGCAGCAAAAGGGCTTCATCCGCAGCGGCCAGGACACGGCTCCTTCCCTCCCGTGCCCAAGCGTTTCACCTCTCCCCGTCCTCTGCAAATGGCACCAGAGCATCTGCTTTTTGTGGTTTTGCTAGAACAGCCATTTCCCCGGTGCCCTGTTTGGATGAGGCTGACTCAGCCCCTCGGCACTACCCTAAAGCTCCCGCTCTAACTTGCATCTGGTTCATTTTTTCTTTTTATCGTGGCAGGAAGACCCACGTTGCAATGCCCTCAAGTTCTGCTCTGAGCCTAGTGCTTATTATTCAATCAGGAAAAGGCAGTGAACAGTTAGATAGCCAGGTTCATAAGTAAGATGGAACAAAATCAGAGTTATTTTAAAAAAATAAGGGCTTTTCCTGTGTAAGAATCCATGGTAACAAATCCACATAAATGGTTAGCATTGTCTAATATGAGGTAATGCATTTTGGAAGGATAATCTGAACCAATCATGCACTTTTCTGAATGCTAAATTAAGGGCAGCTCCTCAGGAAAGGCACTGGATGTGGCTGTGAGCAGCTCGCTGGAAACATCTCCAAGGCAGGCACAGCCATCAAGGGAAGTTAGAGACTCGGAAGCGCTTAGAAAGGAACACGGAACAATGCAGAGGAAAATGCACCATTACAAAACGCCAGAAAAATTTCTAAGCCCAAATTCTCCTGCTAGAGCCGCAGCCAGTACTTTGCCCTGGGCTTCCCAAASGGGTTCCCAAAACTCCGGAGAAATAAATTCATACAAGAAGAGATGGAAGCGGCTACCTCCGTGTCATCCTTGCAAGAGSAGGAGACATTTAGCTGGATTCAAAGGTGGGGGTGAACTCATCCCAGCGAGAYTTTTGTTTCAATAACCCCGTGCAGATAATTAACCTCCAAGGCAGCGGGAGGCCCCGAGCAGAGCCCGCACGCTTGAGAAACCCCTCGCAGGGCACCAGCCYGGGGCACAAATGGCACGGAGCAATGACCTCAGCATACCCCGCACCGTAATGGATGCATTTTAATATTCATAGATTTTGAAGACTGAATAGTCCTCTCTATCATCCGGTTTGACCTCCTTTCCAGCACAGGACACGCTTTATCCGGCTCCTCCAGCCTCKCCTTGTTCTGGGTCTTTTTCTAAGGTTTTTGCTAGGTTAAAAGAGGCTTCTTTATGGGAACTCGCTCCCTGCTGTAACAGAGGCTGTACAGATGGTGCAGTGCAAATTTCTCCTCAGCAAGATCCACCGATAAAACACTGGGCTGAGCCCTGAGCGCCAGGAATGGAATAAACTCCATGGCAGTGTCAAATAATCCACAAGGCAGGAAATGGAAAACGCACTCAGAGCAGAGAAAACCAAAAGGGGGGTCCTAATTTTGAAGAGGCTCATCTTCAGGGGGAGCCCCTCCTGGAAAAGGTTCATTCTCAGGCATTGCGTATCTCAATTCAAACATTCATCCTTGGGGGGGAAAAAAAAAAAAGGATACAAAATTTTAAAAAATCTAGTTTTTAAGCAATTCTGTGACACTAAACATTTAATGGAAATAAGGAGAAAATTCCTAGTCTGATGCTCCTTCCTACACACCAATATCTGTATGGAAAAATAAGTTCAAGAAATCCTCTCCCTACKTTACGAACTGAGCAGTAACCAAAGACCTTCCTGGTAGCCAGGGGAGGAAGGAGGAGAGGGAGAGTCACTCAGGTGTCACCCACAGAGCCCGGGACACYCAGACCTGTTCCATCACCCTCATCCCTGCACGTCCACTGGATTCTTGCCAGGAAACCTGGCACTTTTACACTTCTTAATCAGGAGCTATAGCAGCCACATTTCCATTTGTCTCACAGCACCCAGCAAGGTGSCCAAAACTTCATCCTCTAACACTAATGTCAAGGCTGAAAGGTAAGCAGAACGCCCTCCCAGTGTACATCTTTAAATGCTGGCTTCCCTCTGGTGCCTGGTCTCTAGGTCTACCTGCTATTCTGAGCCCAAAGAGGGGAAAAGAAACCTGAGTGAGAGAGAAGTTCAGTAAAAGCTCACAGTGGTGGTGAGTACAGGTAAGAGCAAGTTATTGCGCTGCGCCGCTTGTGTCCCGGAGCAATAGCCTTGCTGCTGCATAGAGAAAGTTTCCCTAAATTAAGGCAAAATTTGGTTCAGGGCAGCTGGGAACAGATCAAGTGGGACCCCAGGAGCAGGAGCCTGCACAGCCTGGACTGCTCACCAGGGAGCAGGGCCCAGGGAAAGCCCCGTCCCGTCGCTCCCTTACGCTCTTCTGGAACGCGCTGTCTCCCCTGCTCTTCAGGCAGGGGTACCAGGTGAGGGCTGCAGTGCACATCACGGGTTCGGGAATACACTATCAGTATTGAAATGTGTCCTAATAAAGTGTCATGGAATTACACAAGCCCCAAAATGTCCTTCAAGCTAAAGGGCACCCACTTAGGCTGGAGATTCATGGCTTTGAGGGGACTGGTCCCTCCACAGATACAGAGAGAAAGAGAAACAGCAAAGTCCCCCAGGGACTGAAGGCTGCAATAGCTGGGGTATCGAATAAATACAAAAATACATATAAATCACTAAGGACAGAGAGGAGGTGCCTCATGACGCAGGGCTGGTGTCCTGAGCGAGGCTCGGGCCCTTGCTCAGCARAGCTGGCTGCGCTTGCTGGGCATCTCGTTCCTCTCCTGTTACTGTTGTGCACATTACTGGATTGGATTTTCCTGGAAATACTCTAAGTATCACTGGGCTCTTGCACAGGGATCCACCCCTCCTTCCTCCTTTGGAGAGTCAGCTGAGGTTCCTGAGCAGGACCCCAACACAACTGAGTAAAACCAGCAAACTCCAAGATGCCATTACACCAAATTATTTAATTTACATCCCAATGAGAAAGCCAGCAGTATTTTAAGGGGAAACGAAACAGCAGGGCATAGTTTGTGCTGCAGTGACTTTCCCACAGTTAATAATCCCTTGTGCCCTTTACCTGTGCATTGCCTACCATGATAGGCTCCGCATTTCARGAGCTCCAGCCCACCTTGCAAGGGCTGCAGGAACAAGGGCTCCATTAGGAGGGACCAAGTATCCCAAAGAGATACTGCCTCACCTGAGATCCTGCAAGAGATACCCAAAGAGATATTGCAGGAGACACAGCCCTGTCAAAGGGGGCAACCAAAACCAAGGTTTGGTTTGCACAGAGGGCAGAGGTGGCCAAGGACAACATATCCAGCAATACTTTCCAATATAGGCAGACACACATACGTATATATACATACACAGACACACATATATGTAATACAAACAGTGCTTTTGCAGCATTTGGTTCCTATAGCCAAAGCTTTTCTAATGCTGAAGTTTCAACTTGTATAAAATTCCAGACTATGTTAAAATTTAAAATTAATACTGTAACACACATTTCAAAAAAAAAGAAAAAAAAAAAGAAAAAAAGAAACATCAAAGATCTTTTATAYAGCAGGAAATTTTTCTGTAGCCATTGATCCTGCATGCTGGATGTGTTTAAAAGCACAGTTTGGCCATTATGAATCTTTTTGTAGCCGCTAAGTAATTTGCTCCAGCTGGAGATATCCTGGGCTCCGTTTCAGACAACGGAGTTTTACAGACAGTCAAACACATCAAACCCCAGGTCTGCACAGAGCCCCAGTCCTCCCCGATTCTCCTGCTCCCACCAATTTCCCCTCCCTCCCTTTCAAACCCACTTCTTTTCAGCTCTTCTCCCTCACAACCAGCCAGCAGACTTGTCSAGCTCCTACAACATCTTTCTAGCTGGTTGAAGAGGCAGCAGTAGAAAATTTAAAAGCAAGATAGYGAGGGTTCCTCTGGAAAAGAGAAAATCTCGGGCCAAGCACCCCAACGAAATCCCCATCGCTATCATCACGTGTGCATTTGTTGCAGAAAGCTGCAGCAAGAGGCTGCAAGGAGGAGYGGATGGACGTGCAGGACCTGGGCACCTGATGGTGCTGCTGCCTCCGCAGAGCGCCCCRAGCTGTGACCCTCGGCACCGCCGACACCCCCGGGCTCAGAGGGAATCCGATCTTTAGCAAGATGATGCTATCTGCTAATCTGATTAGCCCCCGAGACTGCAGATAAACATAACAAAGAACAGCCGGACACCAGCTGTAGAACCAATCCCGTCAAGTAAATAACACAGCTGTCCGGAGAAGCTCAGCATCTGGGACCTGTCGCGTGCAATGCTTTTAGGGAAATGACAGGCTCGCTGCTCTCGCGTTAGACATGGGAAAATGTGTTAATCTGTTTACCTTAAATGGATTTAACCTCAGTCTGAGCGGGAGAGGATTGAGGAAGATATATATGGCCAAGAGGCGCCGGCAGCGCAGCAGACCGCGTTCCTCCACACCACGGGCGCAGGCTCGAGGGATCAGGCGTGACACGGGTCAAGCAGGAAACGTTAAGAGATTAAACAAGCACATTTATAATTTGCTGTATCGCTGATTGTCTTCTGSCCCTGAAATGCTAATCAGCTCCCGCACCTCACGCGGGGCTGGGGCTTGGGCTGCGTGCAGGGAGAAGGGATGGAAGGGAAAGCAGGAATTTGCAGAGAGGCTCCTGTGCTCTTCCCTAGGAGGAGTGGGCTGCTAGAACGAGGGATGAGAAACCCACGTCAGTCACCATAAGCAGCAGCTCATTTGCGAGCTCAGTGAATAAGGCCAGCGCGTTATTTGCTGTGGCTACTTGGCATGGGAAAAACAAGAGAAAATCAGTACTCAGGCCTGTGTGCACTGCTGCGGAGCAGCAACCAAACGGGGCGCTCAGAGGAGAGGTGCCCGGGGCGGCTCCCTGTCTCTGCAGCACACGCAGCTCTCGGGCRTCCCTCAGGTGAGCAGACCCTGTGAACAGCCCAGCCACTGACGCGCTGCCCTCCCTCCCAATGGCACAAGTGTCCCTGCACAAGTGTCCATAAAATGCAGCCACCTCAGCCCTCCCCCCACAGCGCCTCCCACACCCCAAAAAATAAATAAAAATAAATAAACATTTTTCCAGCTTTTTAAGCCACTAAATTCTTACGTAACGCCAATCTGCACTGAGGGAAGCATGTTGCCTGTGTCTGCTCAGCAAGGCAGATGAAGCAGCATCTGGCGATGCCACCAGCGCCGAAGGGCTGCTCCGAAGCGCGGCAGCTGCGGGCGCCGGGACCCCGCCGGCAAGGACACCCGGAGCTGCCCGCCCTGCCTGCTGCACGGGGGGGATTTTGGAACACGGCCCGCGAGGGAGCAGCGTGCGAGGCCACCCCAGGAACTCGCCCATCAGCGGCGCTTGAGGGTGGGCAGAAAGGGGCTAAGGCTCCGGCGCAGGCTGCGGAGGCGCACRGGGCTACCAGAGCTCTGAACGACGGGGGCACCCAAAGGCAACGCATAAAAAGTCTTCAGATTTTTTTTTCCTTAATATGCATTTGCTATTTTTATGGAGAACACGACTAGCTACTAGTATTCAAATGCAATTATGTAGAGGCTGATCTATAAATAATGCAGAGCTCAGAAAACAGAGATCAACACTCATTTACAGCACACTGCATGCTCTGCTGAATAAGGTTATGCACCAGCCGTCGTCATCCCCTTAAAAAGGAAATATAGTCCAAAAGCTGGGAAAAAAGCCTCCAAACAAAGGCAAAGAGACATCTAAAACATGGTAAAATTTAAGGTAGTTCTCTCTACAAATAAGATAGAGTAGAAAGCGTTAGTTTTGCATTTCCAATTTGCTTGCTGTTTTTTCCCCAATGCAGCACATCTCGTGCAGCAGCAAGCACAACTGCAAAGCGCAGTAGTAGATGCCACGTCCAATTGCATTGTCCTCAAGAGAGCAAGAGGAAAAAATACTTGGAAGAAGAGCAAAGATTTTAGTCAGCTGCACAAAGGAYTGGATAATTCCTGTTGGAAGCGACGTGCAGGGGACATCCTGCCCAGAGCAGCACTCAGCTCAAAGACAGAGCTGGTCACTCTGGGCCTCATCCTGTGGAGTTCTGAGTTCCTCAGAAGATGGAGAAGAACCCAAACCAGCCTGGCCCCACTCTTGCCATCAAAAATGATTCCCCTATCATCTGTCTTCATTTCCCTTGTTGCAATCTGTGATTTTTGACTCTTATCTTCCTCTGTCCCCTTCCAGGAGGAGGAAGGCTGGCCACTTCCCCCACRGGCTTTTACTGGCTTCTTGATGGCAACTACTGAATTCTAAAACAGTTCTTTAATTTTTAAATAAAATTTATTCATCTAATATCCTTGCAGCAACAATACCTTCCCACACATCCTCTCTGTACAACCAGATTTATGTCATTTACATTGAAAACTAAGGTCTTTTTCCCCTGCTTATAGCTCAGTTAGCTTTGTTATAATGCAGTTTGCAAAATTACATTTAATAGAGAAGGGAGCAGGGATTTTGTTTATTTCTGAGCTATGATGGCTAATGGATGGGGTGGGAATAATGACAGGATCTATATTATGTTATGGTCGCACAATACAAGGAGACAATGTGTGACCTGATAATTTTTATCCTTCATTAAATGCCCTTTTGAGCTGCTTTTTCTCCATGAGTCTTAAAAACAGAAAATACATAGGAGAAAAAACACATTACATCAAATTGCAAGATTAGTCTTTTAATTAAAGCAAAAAAAAATTACTCAGCTCTTTCTTAAATTCATCAGCAAAAGGCAAAAACATATCAAAGTTCAATTATTCACCGTAAGGAGGCTCACTGTAACCATTCCTTCTTCCATAGAAACTGAAGCACTTTTATTCCCATCTCCTATGGGCAAAAYAAGGGCTGGGCCCTGCTAAGCATCCTTCCAAGTGCTCCCATCCGCCTGGGAGCAGAGACGAGGCTGGGAGCAGGTTGCACATCCCTCCGGAGCAGCCGCGGCAGCATCGCCAGRGCTGCCAGCAGGGAAGGCGCTCCTGTGGCCAAGGGTGACACCAGCCTCTCCTGGTGGGAAAATCACCTGTGTGCAAAAACCCACGGGAAACAAGCAGCCTTTTGGCATGCAAGTGGGCTCCAGTGCCCAGCAACGTGAAGGAAACACAGGGATACAGAAGGAATGGGCAGGAAACGGGATTAGGTCCTAGGCTGACGCGCCACACGTTCTCATTTGCTGGAGCCAAAGTGACTGGTATCGGCCAGCAGTGGCTGGTAGCTGGTCATTGCTAAGGGCTTATACAGGYTTCAAAAGAAGTTTGCTCCAGACAACTGTTCCCATTAACAGAAACGATAAATTACTCTCGCTTCCATGACACACTACACGGACATGCAAGTCAGATGTACAAATGAGACTGAGTTCCTCAATGAGTAAAAGTATTAAAACATTATTGATGCAAAACTCTGCAAGTTTGCATGCAAAACACAAAGCAGCAAAATGAGCAAAAATGAGCACCACTAAAAGAACATGGAGCTAGTTCTGCAGAAACCACCAAAAGGGAGAGCTACATGTTTCTCCTCCTTCCCTGAAAAGCTCCCCTATACTTAGAAGTTTTCTCTGTGCCTGCCAAGTGTGTTTTTATGGCAACTGAAAAAAAAAACATCTGTGGCATTTGGTTCCAAAAGTCCCTATACTTAAACAGACGTTTTCCCAAGAAAGGGCTTGGATCAAGTCCTTTCCTGTGGTTGAAGCAAGAGCAGCAACGGACAAATCAAAAACATGGAGCAGGCGGATGGGCAACGCACGGGAGCACTGGCAGAGGTGACAGCTCATCCTGTCCCTCAGCTTTGACGGGGAGCAGCTTGCAGCAGTCGCTTTGCTATTTCACTAAAGTGCTGAAACACAGTGTTAAATAAGCTGTTATTGTTCTTTAATATTAAAAAAGGAAAGGTTACTTGTTCTGGCAGCGAGCATTTCAGAGGAACGTACAACACAGAGAGGGCTGTGAGGGACTAAATCAAGTTTGTATTCATCAGTACAAGAGTGGCTTCCTAGCAAAAATCAAACATGGTCTATATTCAACTTGAACTCCTGCCTGTCATAGCACTCATGCAAAACTGGGTGGAAAAACAGAGCACTTGGAGCTGGGGTGGACRCCGGGAAGCTCACCCTTCCACTCAGCCACCTCACGCTTTCGGCCTGAAAAGGCCTCCTCTCTCTATAATGTAAATGATGTAGTTTATACCTGCAGAAACACGCACTGGAATATTCCTTTACATGTTTCTCTACTGAAGGTTAAATATCACACACAAAGCTTTGGTTTGATGGTGAAGTGCTGCGGTGATCCCCACAAAGCCAACGCTGACACCGGGCACCGCGGCGCTCCGAGCGGCGCGAACCCTCGGAGCCCACAGGCAAGAACACCTGCACACGGTTGTACAGCCCACTCCAACCTTAMGTGTTTTCAAACATACCGTAGCTAGGACGCTGTTTTACATGTAAAAGATGCACGCATATTTACAAATAGTTGACGTTATGATCTCCCCAAATCACCTGAATTTTCTGCCTCTTACGYTTATCTCATTCCTCTCTAGCAGCAAACCCTTCACCTGTGCAGGTGGCTCCTCCRCCTTTTCTGACACCAAGAGCACTCAAAGGGCTAAGGATTGGCCAAAACCGGCACTAACTTTTCAAACGAAGCAAATTCCCTCTGCCACCAGCAGCCTGGCAGAACAGAGCCCTCAAACACCACTTGATCAGATGAGTTGGATTTTTCCCTCTTCTCCCCCTTAAATCCTCCCAGCTCCGTTCACATTTTTGCTGCTTTTCACTGAGTTTGCACAGCTGTGACTACACCCCTAGTAGAGCAAAGCCCAGACCAAGAACAGGAGCATTTTCCTAAAAAAAAATAAAAGCAGCAGCCCTTGCTCGTGTGATCTGTGCCCAGCAGACCAGCTGCCCATCAACATGCAGGAGGCTCAGCCGCCTCGCTGCCCGGCAGCTCTGGCATCCAGCTTGGCCGGGGAAGAGACAAACACCGCTGCTTCGGCTGCACCACGTGGCTTTGCCCAAATTAAGTTCATCCTACAAGTCCTTTGCTGGGCGGGTTGAGGCTCACGCAGACGGCAGGGTTGGCTTTGCAGGAGCGCCCTTGTTTGCCCCGTTCCCTCGGGTGCCACCTGCCCGAGCCGCTCGCTGCTCGGCGCACGGCAACCCCGGCCATGTCACAAGAGCCGGAATTTCGGCACAGCCGCTGCCGCCCGCCCTAAGGARGGTTGTGCCTGCAGAGCTGGAGTGGGAATCGCTTTTTGCTCCAAAACACAGACACTGAGCATGGTATCTCTCACATCCAGATGGTGCCGGCACTTCAGTACTTCATTTTAGCCTCTTTTTTTTCCCCCCTCCCCTCTATAAGCAGTTCAAGGCCTCTTAATTTTCCACTTCTTTCTAGTGGAAAGATATCCCAGAGCTCAGGTGACTATTTGTAATGCAGAAAAATGAGGGCAGGGCCGGGTGTTAAAGAACACCCCAAATCACAAGGGATTGCAATGAGCACCCTGCCCCGGTTCCCCCCAAGCAAGAACAGGTTTCCAAACTCTCCTGACTGCTCATATACCTGTGCAGTTGAAAATACAGTAATTACTAATGAGCTTTCTCTCAGTTTCTCCACTGATTGAGTATTAGGAAAGCACCCTGCTTCACAAGGAGTCCCAGAAACAACCCTCACATGCAGTATAAACACAGCTCGCACAGGACTTTATTTTTTTTTTTAAATATATATATATTAAGATGGAGACACTTTTATCACTACAGCTGCCTCTGCTACATGCTTTGCAAAGCGCTAAGCACTTCTCTTGAGCAATGAATCATCAACAATGACAGCAGCAGAAACATCTTGTCATAAGCAATGAAGAAACTTCAAATTAAGTAGCCCACCAAATAATTTACTGAGATTGCCAATCCGCAGCCAGGAGGACTTGCTTATAAAATCATTTATAGTTTAAAAAGGATTGCAGGGACAAAATATAACTCCCCCAGGAATTCAGAAAATGCTCAATCACAAGCAGCAAAGGGTGGGGAAGGAAGGCCAGCAAGTCTCTAGGACCACTTGGAGCTTAACAAAATACAAACATTTCTCACATACCTGTAAGGTGATCCATCTGCAAACACTCTGAGCAAAGATATTTAAATGCCTCCAATGTCTCCCCAGGCAGATGAACCTTTTCCCCCCTATTCATCATGTTAGCAATTTAAAAACCTCATGCTCACAGCCCTGTCTTCTTCATACCTCTATTCTTTTTTTTTTTTTTTTTTAAACCAACAGTCTGAAACAAAAAGCAAGGTCTTCGATGCTCTTCCCAGGGATTTGCAATAAATTCCTCAGCACTAATGCTCCCAAAATGGCACTCTCATAAACTGAAAATTTGCGTGGTTTTGTCCCTGTGAATGCTGTCACAACAAAGCTGGAGCGGCACCATTTCCGCCATTCAGTTCGCACAGCATCCCTTTCTTTTATTAAAATTCCTCCCTCTATAGATTTGCTCCCTTTTAAACATTACTGGTACCTCCAGGGCTTTCGCAATCCAAASCTCTAGGGCACCAAAACCTGTTTTAACCATGAGATCATTTCCCTTCCATTCACCTTCCCATCGGTTCCACTGATCCCGGTTTCCTCGGCCGCTGCAGCCGTTCCCTCGCTCCTGGCTCCTTGCACACGCTCGCTCCCGAGCCCTTCCAACTCGTGTGCTGATGAGGACAACACACAAAAGGGAGATATTACACAAAAAAGCAAAGCTGCTACCGCCTGCTTGAGGGTTCTCCAAATACCCACGCTCCCAAAACACAGTAGAGCTTTAATGCTAACTTTCCTTGATTTCCGTGCAGCCAGCCCACAGACCGGTTTTGGCCTATACGCTCAGGACGTATACTCCACATCATTAAAGATAACTTGCTATGCACACTCTGCATTGCTGCCTCTAGCCCAAGACCAGACGTCAGCGTGCTSACTGCTTCAGACCCAGTAAAAACACCCTGGGTTTCAGCCCTGCTGACCTCCTTTTTCAATCCTCCCCGGCAGGAAGGGGAGCCACAGGGCTGGCCCAGTCACCCACCGAACCCCCAACGCTGCCCGTGTACAGCCCCGGGCACAGGGAGCCCTACCAGAAGTGTTTTACCTGCGGAGAGGCTTTATATCTTGTGCACTGTCCCGAAGAAGCCATTGCCTTTCCTAGCAACAAGCCAGGGGCGCAGGCTCCAACAGGGGACAGAAAAAACAGTTCCAAGCGTGTGTGCAGATGAACCCTCCACCCTGAGGTCTAACGAAGCTCAGAAACCACCAAGTGCCCAGTACAAACAGCTGAAGACTGGGCGTGAGTTTAGCGAAGCATTCGAGCGACTTTAAAGGCCTCTATGGATGCAGAAAAGTGCTGYGCCTCGGGATCCATCCCGCTTTTTCAAAGCTGGACGTAGGGAGCAGCACCACTTGCTCAGTTGCCCTCTCTGTTCCGGGCTCGTGGGAAGAGGGACCCGCCAGGAAGGCCAGGCCCAGGTGGGAGAAGCAGCCCCGAGCGCTGGCTCCGACGGGGCCGTCCCGGCTGCCGAAGCGCCGCGGCGGGGAGAGCAGCCCACGAGCTGCCGCTAAACGGGATTCATTAATCAGGTTCAACCGCCGCACTCCGCTAGGCGGGAGCTCTTTATAGACACTGCCTCATTTATTTATTTTTTAAATGCCCAGATTAGTTTAGTGTGAAGCTGTTGAGAGATATAATTTGTCTGAGGAGATGATCTATAGACCATTGAGCGAATGCTAACCAGGCTCCCGCGGCGCRTGGCCCAGCCTTCCTCCCCACTCTCCCTTGGCCGCTACTCTGAGGGGCAAGCCCCCCACTTTCCCCCCCCCAAATCCCATCTGTGTGCCCCATCCCAGCAGCACRGAGCAGCTGCTCTCGCTGTATGACAACACGACACCACCTTTCCATGAAGGACAGGGCCTCCACACCAAGGGAAATTACCATAATTTCCATTTTAGGAAATTATCTGGGACTTTGCATCGTCTTCCTCCTGTACCGTAGAAAGTGCTTAGTGCCTAATTGCACAGTCAAGTCTTTTCACATAATTTTATTTTGACAAGAGTAATTAAAAAAAGGTAAATGGCTCGAGGAGCAATCGATTAGGTCTGCAAGCAAACTTATGTCTGTGCAATACTGAGACGCACGTGCACACAGCAGCAAATTTTTACCAAACTCAATTAAGATGTTCCTAAACGCTTATGATTGAGTGTCCCATTCCACTTCAGAACTTTCCTTGCACAATTCCTGTCACACATCGTATCTGGATAAGAACAGTGCATATAGAATTTTCACAAGACTTAGACAAATTAAAAGAGATTTTCTTTTAATCTCTCTTTGGGCTTACCCCCAAAGAGTGCAAATTCACAAAGACTTCAGTTGCTCCCATCTTAGCAATGCGACTAAATGAGGCTACTTTGTGACAAATTTTAAAGATCACCAAGTAATGGAAAACCCTGAAACCCTTTAAATACCTGCAACACTGAAGAGACAGCAATGCTCTGCTTGTAGGCACACTGTGTGCTCTGGCACTGAACAACCCGTATGCCTTGAAGACACTCCTAGTCTATTGTAACAGGAGTTTTAATTTTATTATTTTTTTCAACTACATAATTGAAATTATAAAGGGCTCCAAAATTACAACAGATGTACCAAAATGATGAGCTCATGAACAGTAATGAAACGGAAAGTCTTGGAAGCCTGAGGTTACACACGAACAGAAGCTCCTGTAATTTTTTTTTTTAATAAAGCTAATAATTCTGCTATGAAAATAGAAGTTAAAAGCGTTTTATTTAAACTACTTCCTCCTCGATAACTTTAAAAAACTGAAGACATATTTGAAAAACTGGCAGATATCTGCAATATTTCAAGTGAATAGGATCTTAGAGCAACTATAAATAAGGAACTGCGGAAGTGCCTAAGAGCGGAGTCCAGCCCCAGACCCTGGCATCTGACGAGCAAAAAGGTGCTGCTGTTTTTCAAACTCATTGGCTCCGGCTGCTGTACGAGAGCGGGGCCTTGGGCACGGATTAGAGGCAGCTTCACAAACAGGAATCACCAAGACATGTGAAGAAATTGTCCTACTGGCACAGCTGGTGAGAACCAGATGCGGTTGTGGGACACTGTTTGCACAGTGATTTTGGACATGGGAAATTCAAGAATCACCAACTTTGACTCCGTTTTCAGCCCTGGGCTCGTGTGCCACGTTGCACCTCCTCGGCACAGGGACAGGCGGCTGGGGACCCGGCAGAGCCGAAACCCTCGGCAGGTTTGGCACAGAAGCCAAGGATKGCCCTCAGAGCCCAAGCTAAACGTGAAATCTATCGAGGTTAAGCAAAAGACATCAAGAGAACAGTTTCTTTATATAAATACATATGCTGAAAGAAGCAATAGGAAGGCTTCTCACATTCACAAATGTGATAATTTAAATGACAAATGTAACAAATTAAGCCCAGCATGTTAGCTAATAGAATATTTAATTACGTGCAATGAATTATCACTTAAAGATCTGGGAACTTTAACCAATTGTTTTCTGAAAACRTGAACCATTCCCAAGCAGGAGCGCTTCAGTGACTCAGTTCTGTCCCCCTGCATCTCCTTCCACCCTACCTTGTTTATAGCCCTATTCAGTAATAGTTTTTACTTGTTTCCTTGATGTCTTAATTTCCTGCAATAATACATCTGCCATGAATAATTAAGCAACGCATTTGCTGCTTGCTGAAAGCTGAACAAGGGCCATAAATCAGTTGTGGGACCCTCTGCCAGCAGAGTCGCACTCGGCGCTGTGCTCGTGCTGGTGTTGCTCCTGGCAGGAGCGGAGCCGCSGCGCGGAGCAGCCGGGGCAGGGGCTGCCCTTAGCGCGGTGCCTCGGCAGAGCGCTCGCCAGCCCGTCCCCAGGCTCCGAAACCTGCTCTAGTCTTACCCTTGAGAGGGATGCAGAACCCACGCTATGTTCCTCACCTTTATTCACTCGCTGTTTCCTCCTCTCTCATCGTCCTGGAGGTTTCATCCAACTTCCCTGCTCCACGGGCAGGAAGAGTACAGCCCGGGTGTGTGACCCCTTCCCAACACCTAAAAGATGGGCAGCCTCAAGTCCTTGGCCGGGTTTTCACCCCCTTTCTCCTCTCACCTGTGGTTYAGCACACGGGGTACGTTACCGGATAGCAGCAAAGCCCTCAAGGATCATCTGTGGCCATGGCCATTACAACCCCTGCAGGTTTATCTTGCTGATTCACACTGGCCCTCAGACAGCTGCACATGTCGCCCTTCTCCCCTTTTCCCCCCTATATGAAGGCTGATGGAAGATAAGAAAGAACAACAAGAACACCAGTGATAACGCCTTCCTACACCATTTCCACTTGCATGTGTATCAGGGGAGAGGAACAATAAAACAACTTTCCATTACCCAAACAGCATCACCTTTTAATTGGAATGAGGTTTACAGTGCAATCGCTTTAAAGAAAACTCAGCTGCACAGAACACAAGTGTCCCTGGCTTGGCAGAGGCAGCACATTAGAAAACYAATCAAGCACAGGTATCCAGCCAGGCCTTGCAAATGTCAGCGTGGCCATTAAGATTCTGCATGTCTTGATTTGAGAATCTCACCAATTCACTAGAAGGTGCAAAAGCTCAGGAAAAATTCAAAAGGTCAAAACTGAAGAGGAGTTCATCATTAAATTTCCTTACAAAGCACCCTCATGCAGAAACAAACCATGTAATGGTCCTGTTTTTAATTCTGTTGACAAAAGACTGTACATATTTTAGAAACGTAACGCTTAGCAGCTGTGCTGCCAGTCTGCAGAGTCTGCATATGTAGCTGTAGTATTACCATATTCTATTATTCATAACAGGCAACAGACTTATTCTTGGTCTTGTGAAAAATAATTGCAGAATCAAGCCAAAGTCTGAGTGGAAAAAACACATCCCAACACGACGCCCGGAGTTTCCAGAATTCAGGAACCCCTGTAGCAAACAGAAATGATTTCAGGTGAGATTCTATCAAAAAACATTAGAATTCACCATTTTTCTGAGATCTTTCCAAGAAGCACATGGCTCTTGCACAGAACACAGGAAAGAAAAAGCCTAGGTGGGAAGTAGCTTTTTCTGATTAGAGAAAAAGATGGGCAATGAATTAATTATAACCTTTTAAAGAAGAATGAAGCACTCCCATCCTGTAGAGTCTTGGGACTCCACTCACCAGAAAAAAGTGCATGGGTTGATGTATAGTTATTCATAGAAAGAAAAACTAATGGAAGTAGAATTAAAAAAAAAGCTTAGATATCGCTTCCATTTAGAGTTGGCATTAAAGCATTCTACACATGTGCTATGTTTTTAATACATTTCTCCTTTTATGCACAGAAACAGGGAAAAAGACAGATTTCATCACAAAGACTTCCAAAAATGGCAGCTTACTTTCTGATGGTCCCAGAAATGTTATTTTTTTTCCTCATAAAGGCTGCTGCTCAGTCTTGCCCTACACAGCAAGCACTCTTGCTTTCCTAGAGTGGTCCAAAAAGACCCCCCTCCAACCTCAGGAAGAGTCACACGAGCATTAACGGATGCCCCGCTACACTACTGAACAGTATTATACAGGGCAGCATGACGTTCATTTAAATATTTAATAATGAACGAAGAACGACACTGAAGTTTGAGGATCTCAGAGACAGGTTTCTGCAGACCATGGCAGCAGCCACTGTGCAAGCACCAAAATCTGCTGCTCCACGCAATAGCTGCGTGCCCCACAAAACACACTCCACTAAGTGCATTAAATGAATGTGATTCCCATTCCCCATGGAAATTAATGCTGGGGCGGATTCAGGGCAGCTGACAAGCGCAGGGTTTTCTCCTTCTGGCTGGTAGTAATAATTCATTGTCCCTGGTCTCCCTCCCAACACAGACCTGGACAGAGGCACCTTTGTACTATGTAGATGTGGGGACGGGTTGATCTTATCAGCCCTTTCCTCTGGAAGGCCTTTAACTCTAACTGCAGATACAGCTCTTTGAGTGTGCATATATATATATATCTACCATTAAAACATCATGGTAAAGTCTCAATACTTGCAGACAACTACTTAACATGAGAGAAACACTGTACATATCTGTACAAATTTACTGAGCTGGCACTGAAGAGGACCCATGTACCATAACAGGCTGAAACACCTTTGGTTACAGTGCAGGTATGGGCAAAAAGACAGTAAAACACTGAGGGTTCATGAGGAAATTGTATATGGAGGACGTCTAAGTCTTTTCTTTTGTTACTGTCACTGTCTCCCCTGGATTCTGACCATCAGCTGCTTTCAAGGAGAGCTAGAAAGACAGAGAAGGGCATTTGTGAGGACTCAGGGCCTGGAAAACACTCTCCACAAAGTTACAGAGCCAGAGAGCAAAGCAATTGTCTCCCACAAGGAAGATGGAAAAGGATTCAAGTATCAGGCGACCCAGAGAAGACGCTCAGAGCTGTTTTCTCCCACTCTGAAGTAGGAGGGCGTTTGCTCCCACACATGAAAACAAAGAAACATTCAAGTTAGATAAAACATCGACAATTCAAAACTTATACAAGGGAGTACTTTTCTCGTGTTTGTATATGAGATTCCACCAATTCCCTTGGAAATTCCCACCAGTGTTTAACGATCCTTTACGTTAGCAAGCTTTCCTAATGCTCAACCTGAATCTCCCAGATGCAGCTTAATGAAGCGCATAACCCTGCTCCTAACAGTGCAGACAGGGAACTGGATGCTCTCCCGTTAGTTTGTCCCTCTTGGAAGCAGGCTCAAAACCACACAGTCCTATAGGGGCAGCCCCATCAACTCAAGGGGAGTGCAAAGGCTACCAAATGCCTTTGAGATGCCACCTCTCATGTCCACCAGCCTCTCGCAAAACACCRCGGCATCCCTGGCTCCCATTCGGCTGCCGATCCATTGCACTGTAACATTTCCTTGGGTGCCAGCTGTCGGAGCAGTTGCCTCTCATTCTGTATTTATGCAGTTGATTACTCCTATTTTCAAACATCTATCTGCATTTCCCCTTATTGACATGCACCCTTTCAGACAGTTCCACCAATTTGTAAAGATTATTTTGAATTCTAATGGTGTCCTCCACCATGCTTGCAGCTCTTCCCAGCTTGTTGTTGCCTGCAAATTTAATAAGCATGTTCTCTATTCTATCATAGAGATCATTACTGCAAATGCTGAATGCTACCAAACTGCCAAATACCCACCCTACCAGCAGATGTTTCATGAGAAAAAGTCTCATGAGGCAGTATTGAAAGCCTTACTAAAGATAAATGACATCTACTACCTCTCCATTCACAAGGCCTGTTATCCTGTCATTAAAGGAAATTAGATTTATCTGACCTTGACAAATGTATGTTGGGTGTTATTCCTCTGCCTGTGTGGATATAACAACGTTTAGAGCTGTTGCAATTAATAATGCTTTACAGAAGCAGCAATAAAAAAATCAGCTTCCAGTCTTACAACAATATCTAATTTTTAGGTATGAAATGGAAACCAATTCGAGTGGCATGAAGAGAAAGYGAGAGTATGTGACCTTCCTTTTTACCTTTCCCTTAAGCCCGCAGCATTTGTTGGTTATTGTCAGAGGTTTACATCGGGGCAACTCCCTGCAACAAATGGACCCCGAGTTTGAGCTAGTCCAGCAAAAATCACATTAAATAACACATGGTCTCTTTGAAAAATCTGACACGAGCCTGTACAACGCCATGTGGTTTAATGCATACTGCTCCGTATGTTGAGTTCCTTATATTTTGCAAAATTACACAGGAAATGGTTCTCATGCAACACAGTGCAGATTAAAGACACTACCAGAAATTTCAGCTATATTTGCTTCAGGATAAATAAATAATAATAAAAAAAGTTTCATCTGCAACAGAGGGCCATGCGCCTAATTGAAACGATGCTGAACAGTGCACAGACGCCAGCTGAATAATACATATTCTCTGGGATTCTATCTTAATATGCAACATTCCCCCCAGAATAACATTCCCCCCCATATTTTCTTTCTGTTGCTAGAATAAAGACACATAACTCGGCAGCCACAGGAAAGCAGTTAAGTTTTGCCTCAGAGAAAATAACAAACAACCAAAAATAACTTAAATGCCTTGTTTCCTGCATACATCAAGGCAGAAGCAAGGTTGAGCAGGCGCCTTCAAGAATGGCAGCTCCAAACTCTCATCCTACAGCAAAACTGCCAAGCAAGTTTAGCAGAGGAAACTGCGTTTACTCAATTGCATCGAGAAAAGAGGAAAAAGCTTTGGAAAAAGTCCATAGCGTCCCTGTGAACTGAGAGGTTTGGTGCCTGTCACACCTTGGTGCTGCAGAACCAGAGGCCACCTCTGCCATGCAGCTTTGGGGCCTTGGAAGGCTCCATCCTCATGCACGGAATATGGGTGAATTATAGTTAGGTGCAAGCTCAGGCAGCATTCCTTAGTCACATGCTTTTTTGATGTTTTASCATGAAATTCCCTTATTTTACTCAATAGTGTCTTTTACCGTGGGTCGCTCCCTTCCACAAACCAAGCTCCATCTTCTCTGGAACACTGAAAAGGATCTGCAGCGATGTCAAATGTCACATTTACAATTTTGACCCATGAAGACCAGCACAGGCTGCTTTAAAGTGTACAGAAGTGGTTTCTACCCTCCCTGTTGCGACAAAATCTAAAGACRTGTCTTGCAGGAAGGCAAACGCCCAACACAGAAAACAGCCCCTCCATCTTGTGCTTTGGCTGCAGACCAAACAGGGCTCCCTTCAGCCACGACATACCTCGCAAAAGCTGAAAACAAGCTCAATGAAAAACAATTCCCACTCCAATGCTGCTTCTGCTGAGTTCCTTGCAGCCAGCAGGCCGAGAGCGACAGCGGCGCCGGGGAAGGCATCACCACGTCGTGCACGGCACCATTAAGGTATTTGCTTTATCTTCCCCTTCATGCTTCAAATTCCCCGGTGCTCACTCCCCTTTCCCCACTCCTAGAGCCTTATTTATTAAGTCACCTATAAATCAAAAGTGGTGAAGGCCCAGGAGAAGGTGATACCATAAGGGCTTTTTTCCCCCACATTCTGTAATTCGAGAAAGCTCATCTGTTTGATGTTAGACAAGACATTAAAACACAGATCCAACCACTTTGTATCAGTATTTCAACTGTCCTCGGTATTTCACAAAGCTTTCACCACTCTCAATTCAGTTTTGCAGCGACTCTTCCCTCGCTAATAAATGCTACCCAAGTACAATATATCTACRGCCTTCCAAGCTGTGTGTTTTTTCAGACATGCAGACCAAAATCCTTTCTGAAACCTATCTATGGTAATTCTCACCTTTATATCAAAAGTTACTTATTTCTTCCAGCACAACATGTGAAGATTTCCCCATTCTTCCCCCCTCCAAAGAAACTTAAACACAAATCAAATCAAAATTCACCCAAACCAACCAGATCCCCTCAACGTTTTGGCAAGCTGGAGAATTTCGGTGAAAAACTGAAGCTTCAAGCTTGAAAGCCAAGTGGCATCCTTGCCTTACGCGCAGCTCAAGTACGAAAGCCGCAAGTTGGCAGCACGTTTCCGTCTCGCACCCTCGCGAGGCACCGAGCGCCCGGGATCGYTGCCGACACGCGCCCTGCTCCGCACCGGCGCCGCGGCCGCGCACGGAGAGCTGCAGGGGCACGAGGGCTGCTCGGGTCAAGCTGCTGCCTGTTTCCCTGGCCTTTCCAAAGCACGCTTTGCAAAACGGCTTYTAACACAAGCAAGAGTCGCTGCAGCTGTTGAAAGTGAATTTGTCTAAAAATAAAGCCAGAGAAAACAGGGAGGTGTTCTGCACTCTGATAGCTAAGTGCAGAGGCTCAAGGGTCATATTTCCTGCTACCTGCATAGCAATTAGCTCGTGAGAGCCTTTTTTCACTAGCTTTTGAGCTAAACAAGCAGGAGTATCTCAAACAGACAGGAAAAGAGACAGATCGACAGACACTGAAAGCTTCCAGAATGAAAAAAAAAGTGTTAACTGAAAAGCAGCCATGAGTAGCACACAGAGATCTAATCCAAACCTCTGCTTTCCATGCCAAGATTATTCACTGTATTCACTCAGAGTAGTCACTACTGGTGACAGGAACCTCTGTGGTGACATTTTCTCTGCTTTAGGTGTTGATGTTAAAGGCACTTTGCTCCTCAATGCAATTTTGCAAAATGCATTAAGAGAAGTTGTACTGTTAATTCCTAAAAAAAAAAAAAAAAAAAGCCTGGAAAAGCCCAAAAAAGGGACACCTGAAAATTGCAGCAGGACTGCAGGTGTGTTCTAGACTTTATATGAAACAGAATGCTTTGTGATTTTCCCTTTTGGATAATTTATGATATTTAGCCTTATGACAAACCCCTAATGTTATGATGCATCATAGAAAGCCCAAACTCGACAGACTTACAGGTTGCATTACCGCACTGCAGCCTATGATTCTTTAACAGATGTAAAGCAATCATCCACCATAAAAAGCGTTTGGTCTRATCCAATAATCATGTTTCAGTAAAGTGTGCAAGGCAAAGACATTTCTGAGACTTTAGACTTTCAGCGTGCATCCTACAGAGTTTTCACACCAACAAAATAAATGAGATTTGTCTTCATGTGGACAAAGCACCAATTCTCACGAGGATTCAATTAGAAGTACATTGGAGCTATTGCATTGGAGCTATTGATACATATAGATAGGCATCTTACCAGAGAAAAGCCATCCATGAACAGATGGGACTAAAAAAGAAAAAAGAAAAAAAAAAAAAAGGGCAAAAAAAAAAGAAAAAAAGAAAAGAAGAAAAAGCACGTTCACCATCAAAAATAGATCAACTAACATTTTGAGCAAACAAATTTCACGCTTGTGGTTTTTCACAAAAATGAGCTCGAGCATCTTACCATTCTGAAGAACAAATATAATGAACAGACAACCAGAGAATCAAAATGCACCCATATTGCACTTTMTTTTTGCAAATGTTCGGCTAGAACACTGAAAGCTCCAGCACAGCCCATACTTTTCTCCAACTGAGGCCTGTACCATTAGTAGCAAGGAGCAGCATGACAAACCTTATTATTTCATCATTGCTTCTCCTTTCCATGTGCAAGAATGCCACCATTGCTGCTACTAGAGGACATTTAAAACATCTCCCTACACTATTTGCAGCAGCCTGTAAAGACACCATCACAGTTAAATGATTTGCATCTATGAATTAATACAACTAACTTGCAAATAAATTTGCAAAATAAAGGAAGAACCTCATCAAGAGCAGTCAAAAAGACAAAACTTTCAACCTAACTCCTACAGAGGAAGCTGAAGGAGTGCCCTGACCACAGTCTGTAACTCACTTTGCAGGCAGAGCGCATCGACGAACAGAAATCTCTACCTAGCTGGCACAGGGGTTACAATATCCAGCGTATGAACTTGAAAATGCACAAAACAAGCCCAAAATACAGAATTGCGAGCGCAATGATTATTTGTCATTTTTACAAATCACAGAGTAGATGGGTAAATTCTCCAGTATTTAGTCTTCAAACCATGATTTGATGGCCTTCTGAAAGCTGCATTCTAGCTCATCTGCAGCCGTTCAAGTACATGCAAAAATTACTAGCTGAAATTATACAGCCCACGCTATGCAAGAGGTCAGAGTAGAAGACTATAATGATCTGATTTCTGGCCTCAAAATCTATGAATCTACACTGAAGATAAAAATTTTAAGGAGGTAGTTTTACTGTTTTTCTATATCACCTAGCTAATACGAGCGTTACTGACACTCTCCAAAAAAAAAGTATTAAATATCCCTACCCCTCAACTTCTCTCACTGCTGGATAATCTCCAGGGGATTTGAACACGGGCACTGTCTCACGAGGGCAAGAGACCAGCTCTGGCTCCTCAGGCTGGTCTCAACTGCCACGTGATCGACGTGGACGTTAACCCAGGGTGCTGCTCGGGACAGATGAGCGGGTTCAACATGGGTCCGGGGCCTGCAGGCCTCACGGCACCGCCGAGCGCCACGAACCAGACCCTGACCAGCCCGTTCGAAGCTGCCCCAGAACCTCTCCAGGCTCAGGAGTCCCCAAGGCACAAGAACTCCCCAAGGAACGATGCAAGACACCAGGAAGGCATCGCTACGTATTTAATCTAGTCTCTACTCTCCACAGGCCTTCGYGCTGACCGCTGCTGTGGCTGTTGTAGGCCGCTGCCCAAACCAACTCCCACTGCAAGTACCAGATCAAAAGGGGCCTGGCTATATTTTTTGTCCTAGTCTCTCTGTAGTTTAAGAGAAGTTTTAAGTTATTTTTTAATTTTATTTTATACTTTTTTTTTATTAGTGTAAATGACGTTCAAAGGCTGGACATGAGCACCTTTTAGCTGGCAACTGAACGGAACACTAAATGAAATCTGCAAAGCCATTTTTCCCAAGCACAGTGAAAAGCTGACAGAGATGCACAGAGTGCTTAAAAGAAAAAAAGGAAAAGGAAAAAAAGAAAAGAAAAAATAAAAAAAACAAGGAAGCTGAGGGAGAAAGTGTAAAACAGTCATCTTGCATCAGCTCCAAGCTGCTCTAATGGAATTAGGGTCACCCTGACAGGAACACAGTCAGATCACAGAGAAAACTTAATAATTTCTTASTGCAGCCTGTAAAAGCAGAGAAGGATTTGGAAGTGCCTTCTACCAAATCAGCACATCAGCAATGCCCTGCTCACGCACACGCGGCCCCATGACGCCATGACGGGGGCTGTGGGGACACCGAGATGGCCCCGCTCGTGGAGAGGGCCCCGAAAGGCCCTGCTTTGGGGACCCAGCTTCTTGCTCGGCTGTCCCCTCCTTCTCCTGAAGGTCATTCTCCTTCAGATCTGCCTTCCAGATTAGTACTTGCAAGTCTCAGCCAGAGGAAGAGGCATACATACAGATTTGTTTGCTTCTCAAGAGAGAAAGTGTTGCACATCTCAGACACCAATATTTGGATCTGGGCCTGTGAAAGTGTGCCAATTTTGTCAAATCTAAGCATGTAGAATTATTCCACAACATTAGCAAACTGTATCTACTGCAGATTACCCTGATGGCCACAAACCATMCTAGGACATCTTAAACTCCACCAGCTTTTGTATACCTGCTGGAACGATGCTTCTGTCCTTTGTGGAACTAGGATAAAGATACCAGAGCTATGAAAATTCTTCCATACCTTGGAATGTGATACACATAGCTTATTGTGCCAGACTCCAAAGTGAGCTAGAATCTGTAGGTATAGAATAAACTAAACATCTTTCAGCAGCATCAGTAGTCAAGAGACAAAGCTGAAGCTGCTGCAAAATGATGGCYGCCCCCAGTTTAGCTGGCATCTCCAAGACTTTACAGGCTACACTCTCATCTGCTATCCATGCAAACCACATGAGTGATCACAAGAACAGACAGGTTTTTACCATCTTTCAAATTCCTCCTCCTGCTCTAAGCCTGCTCCTTCTCTTCAATCAAGGACATTCAGGCCCTCCAGTTTGTCCTCTCCCTTCAGCCAACTCCTCCCAACTGGTACCTTCAACATTCACAAAATCACAAGTTCATTACAAGCCTGGTGACAAACTGCAGCTGCACGAGAAGCAGATGGTCGGTGGCAGCACATCGCAGTCACCTCTGGTCCGGCTGAGGCGCCCCAGGAGCCCTGGGCACTTCCAGAGGCACCGGGTACTCACAACTGCCAAAGCATCATCCACAAATGTGCAGATGTTTGGCCTGCTCCGAAAAACAAATTTTCTAMAACTCAGAATAATTTCTGTGTATTAATACACAGAAATATTCAATGATGGCCAGGTTTGCACAGCTATTAACCTAAGTGTGAGAGGCTGCCCCGCTCTGAGCTGGTGGCAGAGAGGAGCAATGAAGACTCATGTCCTAAGGACATACTTTTCACCCCAGAAATTGCTCCACTTCTCCTTGTGGTGAGGAACTGTCAGCAGCTGCAAGCTGCACAACAAGAGYGTTTGGTGGAGAAGATTGCCTGCTTCTGTTTCAAATGGGGTTAATAGGAGGGCATAAGGAACGTGTTGTAGGGTGGGAAGATATGGAGAGAGGGAACAAGCTAGGTTCTGATTTAAAAATAAAAAAGAAAGAAAAGGAAGAAAAAGGAAAAAAAAAGAAAAAAAAAAGAACAAAGGGGAACTGCCTTTGCATACAAGTACAAAAGAACTTGGGATAGCCTAGCAAATGCATGCCCTGAGTCATGACTACACAGTGAACCCACAAGGCTCCCTGCGCTCTGCAAACTGCTCCAGCTTCAAGGCATTTTCACCAGCCCACCATTAGCCCAGCTTCTCCTCTTGTCTCTCCACAACAGCCCTTTGTGCACAGCCTTCTCATTTCTCTCCTTGATAGAGCTAATCAAAGGCAGACACAGCGGCTCCACAAGACTATCAGAACAACAGAGGTGGACACGGCAGCTTAAAGCACCCCACTAGGAAATGTTGCACTTCAATTCTACTGAAATGCAGGTCTAGGAGAGCCACGCCAGCACGAAAACATCACACATCCTTTCCTAGCAGTTTGCAGTCACCCAGCTGGCTCAAGAGAGATACCTCAGAGTACTACGGAAATTATGGAGCTGGTAAAAGAACAAGGAAAATAAGAGTAACAGAGATTACAAMCACAATATTCCTCTCTTCCTCCGCCCCCTTTATTCATCTGTAGATGTTAGAAATCAAATTGTCGGGTTTTGATGTTGYAGCTGTTACAGAAGCTCTTCCTGTGTTTGAATAAATTTTGTGAATCTTTTTAGTTCCACTCGTGCCCCTTCAGACACAAACCGCTTATCTGCAAATGCACACACTGGAAAATAAAGTTATTCGGGGGGTTATTCCCTAGTCCCCACTGTTTCCTTTCTTGTACACGTCAAGAAGATTGAATATTTGTTGAAAGAAAATCTGCAAGGTACTCAAGGTTCCCAACACCAGCGTGGCACTTACTGTCCGCTCCTGCCGAAGGCAGCGCCAAGCAGCACAGAAGGACGGCCGGCACGGTGAGCACTGGGACACGGCAGTTAGGCACCATATTCCAAAGCGGAGCAAGTCCCTCTTCCGTGGGAGGCAAGCGGTCAGCGCATCCAGTGTTACTGACACAGACTCAATCCTGGAAACAGAAAGGCAGAGGGAAGATGAAGGGAAACGATAAATACAGCACAGGGATTGACTGTTGGTATCACAAAGTACATGTAGATACACACATACAAGTCCTAAGGGAAATCGAACCATTTTCCCTCTCTTTGAGCAGCATGGCACCATCCTGATGCTCCCACCTCAGTGCCATGAGCACAGCACCACTGCCAAGTTAGTCTTTATGCCTAGTGTCTATCATGGCACACGAAGAACCCCACTCGCAGTTCTCACTTGTGCGTCTGTGCAACCAGGAGCTCTGAAGTTGCACGCAACAAGAAACRCAGAGCTAAGCTCATCTAACTCTCCATCCACGTGCCCAAGGGAGTGCATACTGAGGGCACATTAAAGTGGTCTTGCAATCGGCTCAACTTGCGCATCTGCTTGAACATGGAAATACAGAAAATTCCTTGAAATTCAACTGGAAGGAAAAGTATTTTAAAGGAATGCAATTCCTGTCTATTTGTTCCTTTATCTTTTCTCTATTCTACCTATTTTACTTAAAGGTAACTGCTTGTCTACAATTTGTCTTTTAAGACAGATTTTGAAGGATGGAGGCCCAGTCTTTCAGTGCTGGGCATCTCAATGCCAGCTCAGGAATCCTTCCAGTGTTGATAAGGCTTTCCTTAGCTAAGCTGCAACTGGAAGCTGCCAACAAAGCACTAATAAGTAAAAATAAAAAACCATAAAAATAAAAACCACAAAACCTCACAGGGGCAGGTATTAGCCTGAAGCTCAGTGACAGCCAGCAGGGCGATGGAGAAAAGGCTCCAGACCCCAAGGTTTCCTGAGACTGCAGCAGTGCCTTGGTGAACTGAGGTGTCCAGTGCTGCACACCAGTAACACAAGGCTGGGTCCTGCGTGCATCCTTCCAGCAAAGTAGCTGTGAGTGCTCTCTGTACGTGGCGTGAGCCACTGCGCTGCTCTCSCTCACACACATTTCCAAGGGATGCTCAAGATTGCTCTACAAATGGCATATTTGCTGCATGGGATTTTTGGAAGGTGAAAGGTCTCACTTTTGGAGGGATGGGGGAAGCAACAGAGCTTTTAATGGAGGTAAGCCTTGCATATKATGAACACGTTCGCTTCTGACAAAAACAAAGTGTTCAAAAAAATGCCAGCTATGGCAGTGCTCAGGGAAATCCGCAGGAAATCTCAGGAGAATCCATCTCAGCAAATATTTACATTGCCACATACTAACAAACAGCAGATCACAATTTTTCCGCACTCTGTTACTATATTTGCACAGTAAATCTTTTCACACATTATAATATCACACAATACAAAGAAATCTTTATTTATGCAATGTCTTCTACAGCCAAGACATCTGAAAATACTTTACAAAATAACCTAGTTCAAGCCTGGATGCCGAGAGAATACTGATCACCTCATCCCGCTTTTATTATCTCAATGGAAAAAAAAAATAAATCCAAGTAAGCTCAGCGGCGAGATTTTGCATGCTGAAAGAAAGGCTCTTGATAGCAGCCGCACATTCAGGTCTCTTTGTTGATCTCCAGCCTCCAAATCCTCATTTGTCTCCAGCCAAAGAATTACTAAAAGCACCATTAACATGTCTTACACTGCCCAGACAGCTACAGATAGTTGTATCTTTACAGCAGCAGCAACTCTTCTCCAAACGGAAGCTTGATTCAATCTCAAAGCGGTTTCTCCAGTGTTAGCCAGCTCTCCAAACACGGCACACGAGGGAATGAGAAGTGCCTGGATTAAGAGTGAACATTAAGTCTCTAAATTCTGCATGTATGGTCATAATTTGTACAGTCCAGAAAAGTAAACCCACTGAAGCACACATTAAGCACCATTACGTCTGGCTCCACAGCAGCCAGAATTTTAAGAGCCTACTCTTCTTGGGGGGAAAAAAAACAGTGAGGGTTAGAATTACTGTGTCAAAACTAATGATGTGTGTCAAACCCTCTCAGATTAGGACGGAGAACAAGTTTTGCAGGTGGTGTTGAAAACATCYTAGGTATGTATCAGACCACACTGAGGAAGAAGAGCTTTCAGAGAGCTTTTCCTCTTTCATTGACTTCCATTAACAACAAAAGCGCCTGATCTAATGGTGTACCTTGAGTGCAGATTGCTCAGAAGTCATGTGAATGGCACCTCCACGGCCCTCATTCAGGAGCAACTCTCAGGAACACAAAAACCTCAGCTAAAGAATAGGTCTGTCTCTTGCTTTCTGTCTYCTTTCAGCAAATGAACTCTCTTCGGTTTCAGGCTTGACAGATTTATAATCTGCCTCTTGAGCCCGTGAGATACATACAACTTGCACCATGCAAAACTGATGAATTGTCAGTTACTCTACCAGATGCTTTATAGACTTGATCTTTTTGCAACTGTTTAGCTCTATAATAATTTACCATCTGGAAGATAAGACAGACTTTGCTATGCAAGATTGCTGTCCGTCCCCACAGACCTAAGAGCACCTTTGGCCCTCAACGGGAAGACTCCTCTCCACTCGCTCTTCTGCCTTTGCTCACTATATAGAAAAGTTGACTGCATGCAATATTTAAAGCCCTTTAAATTGAAACGGTTTAAATTTTTATAAAACTGAGCAACCGTCAATCTCTCTTGAAACTGGAAACGTGACAAAGATTCTCCAGGTGGTTCAGCTCTCCCCCTTCCAGAAGACACTTGCTTTCCCTCCTACAAAACCACCCAATGTCCAAAGTCCGGGCAGCTGAAGCACAATTAACCCTGAGGAGGCCAACGCTTCCTTCAGAGTTATGAGCAGAAACCTACAGTCTTTTGGGTAGAAAAAAAATGGTTTCCTGAAGCAGAAAGGCAGCAAAAGTGAATTAGCTAGAAACCAAGTGCGGGAAGACTTTGGTAATGAGCTAAATAGATTATAGAACAAGTAATGCTCTTACTACCCTCACTGATCCATTTGCCCACACCACATAATGCTTCTTCAAGCTGCCACTTCTTGCATCTGGACTCATCTCCCATGACCTCAAGTTCCTTCCTTTAAGCCCTCCTTTAATCTCACTGCTTTGGCGGACATCCCACTACTAACACTGCATCTGGGAGCCCTGCTACTGTTCAGAAAGGTCTTTCAAAAACACACGTACGTTCTCATTGCCACTTCTGCATCTGGTCCTGGCAACATTCTAAGCCCTAGCCCACATAACCCTAAAGCAGGATGAGGTTAAGTCTGCCAGATGGCTCTGGAAAAACATCTCCGAGTCTAGCAACTTAAAGTCTTTCCTCCTCTCTATATAATGTTAGCAATACCAAGTGCTAGCTTGGCAGAAAA